>NC_092772.1:56094194-56130357 GCF_047496795.1 Chiloscyllium punctatum | reverse complement strand
AATGGGTGGGTTGCGCTTCGGCGGGGCGGTGTGGACTTGTTGGGCCGAAGGGCCTGTTTCCACACTGTAATGTAATCTAATCTAATCTATACACAGGTTGGCTAAATAGAACTGTGAGGTTGTGTCAAGCACAATGCAAAACCTGTTAGTCTAAAACGGGATGGCATTTTATTTTAGACTAATGGTTTTGCCGCGGCTTTGACTCAAGTCACAGCAGGACTTTTTTGTTTTTGTTTGTTTAAAAAGGCAGCTCTGATTTTGGGGACTGGATTCGTGGGGGTGACGTACGAAGAAAATCCTCGAGAGCTCTGCTTTCGCTGTAGGGCCAGGTGCTCATTGCATATCAATACCCAGCTCAGAGCAGACACTCGAAACCTCTGCTTCTCCCACTCGCCATGGGAAACCGCAGCTTGGCTCATTGTCTCCTGAAACCCAGGCCGTTTCTGAACCTGTGTTTAAAATGTTCATCTGGCATGGGTGATTAAAGCAGAGGATGCTTTGAAGCTGCAAATGGAGAAGTGCGTCGGTGAGTGTCAAGGGGGCGGCAAACAAAGCTCAATTCATAGACAAGAACAAACAAGACAGAGAGAGAGAGAGAGAGAGAGAGAGAGGGAGACCAGAACACAACGACAGAGAGAGAGAGAGGGACCAGAACACAATGACAGAGAGAGAGAGAGAGAGAGAGAGAGAGAGAGAGAGAGAGAGAGAGAGAGAGAAAGACCAGAACACAATGACAGAGAGAGAGAGAGAGAGACTGACACAGGGATGCACAGACAGAGAGGGAGAGAGGGACCAGAACACAACGACAGAGAGAGAGAGAGAGAGGGACCAGAACACAACGACAGAGAGAGAGAGGGACCAGAACACAATGACAGAGAGAGAGAGAGAGGGACCAGAATACAATGACAGAGAGAGAGAGAGGGACCAGAACACAACGACAGAGAGAGAGAGAGAGAGAGAGAGGGACCAGAACACAATGACAGAGAGAGAGAGAGAGAGAGAGAGAGAAAGACCAGAACACAATGACAGAGAGAGAGAGAGAGGGACCAGAACACAACGACAGAGAGAGAGAGAGAGAGAGAGGGACCAGAACACAATGACAGAGAGAGAGAGAGAGGGACCAGAACACAACGACAGAGAGAGAGAGAGAGAGAGAGGGACCAGAACACAATGACAGAGAGAGAGAGAGGGACCAGAACACAACGACAGAGAGAGAGAGAGAGAGAGAGAGAGAGGGACCAGAACACAAAGACAGAGAGAGAGAGAGAGAGAGATACTGACACAGGGATGCACAGACATAGAGACAGAGACAGAGAGAGGGGGAAAGAGAGAGAGAGAGACAGAGACAGGGACATAAACACGCAGACAGAGGCAGACAGACAAACTTAGGGAAAGGGAGAGGGGGAGAGAGAGAAACACAGACAGACACAGGGACAGGAACAGAGAGAGAGAGAGAGAGAGAGAGAGAGAGAGAGTGTCATGGAGAATACAGAGGCAAGGGTCAGAGAGAGAGAGAGAGAGAGAGAGATGGGGGGAATGCGGAGGCGAGGGACACAGAGGTGAGGGACAGAGAGAGAGAGAGAGAGAGAGAGAGAGAGAGAGGACACAGATCCATCCAGAGTTTTTCCCTCAACCATCCCCACTGTGATCCGTTCAGCTCCCTGGGAGAGTGTCTCCCAATTGCTGGTCTGGTCACTGCTCCATGGACGAGCCAGAGCTCCATTTACACACAGGCTCCCCTGGGAAGTTTCCCATACTGCTCAGGCAGCTGTGTAAACAGCGCTTACAAAGACAGTGCCCGGTTAGCTGCTTTGTATAAAATGCAGAGGGGCCCTTGGCTTTAAACCAGCCTTTTCCCCGTTTCAGTCCACAATCAAAACGACAAGAAAATACCAACAAAATGGTCGGCCTGAGAGGGTGAAAGAAGAAATGGGATAAAACTGTCGGGATGAAGTGGGAAAGATTCCAAAACTGGGAGAGAGGCGGGTGGGAGGGGGGGGGGGAGGAGAAGATCAAAGAGAAAGTGATTACAAACACAGCACCTTCCCGCCTTCCAAAAGCTGCAATCTCCTCAGGATCTCGGAGAAACGTGGTCAGGTGACGTGCTAATGACTCCTGACCCTTTACCAGCAGCTGGTCACACCGTTCTGGTGGAAGCTCCTTTGTAGTATGGTATTCGGCAACTCCTTAACATCCCAGAGCTGGGACTGCTTCGACTCTAAACCCACGGCATTAAACAGAAACTAAAGTCGGATCAGCAGCAGCTCAAGGGCACAGTAACCAAGTCAATATTTCCAGGAAGATGTCTGAACGTCCCACCTGTTGCTGGTGAGTGGGGGGGGGGATGACGGCAGACACCAGTCTCTTGTGGTATTACTGTGATGGTGGCAGCTCCAGTGGGAGTCCCAAACGTCTCTATTCAATTCTTCAAAAACCCACCTGCCTTCGCCCAGCTTCCCATTCGTGTTCCCTCCCTCCGTACGGAGCTCGGAGTCGGTTCCGGCCGACTGTCGGTGTCTCCCCTCGGTCTGGGGGGTCTCCCCCCACCCCCTTCCCGAAGGATAGAGTTTCAGCCAGAGACTTACCGCTTGTGGGATAGCCTCTGCTTCTTCTTGTGGCAGTCCAAGATCCAATCCTTTCGGACCACACACCCGCCTTGTGACTTGACCTGGGTGTACTTGGGAGTGTTCGCAAAGGCACAGCTGTGGAGAGAGACAGAGAGAGACAGAGAGATTGGGGGGGGGGGGGGGGGGGGGGGGGGAAGGAGAGAGAGGTGGGGGGGAAAGAGAGAGGTGGGGGGGAAAGAGAGGTGGGGGGGAAAGAGAGAGGTGGGGGGGAAAGAGAGAGGTGGGGGGGAAAGAGAGAGGTGGGGGGGAAAGAGAGAGGTGGGGGAAAGAGAGAGGTGGGGGGGATAGAGAGAGGTGGGGGGGAAAGAGAGGTGGGGGGGGGAAAGAGAGAGGTGGGGGGGAGGAAAGAGAGAGGGTGGGGGGGAAAGAGAGAGGTGGGGGGGAAGAGGGGGGGGGAAGAGAGAGGTGGGGGGGGAAGAGGTGGGGGGGAAGAGAGAGGGTGGGGGGGAGAAGAGAGAGGTGGGGGGAAAGAGAGAGGTGGGGGGGAAGAGAGTGGGGGGGGAGAGAGAGGTGGGGGGGAAGAGAGGTGGGGGGGAAGAGAGAGGTGGGGGGAAGAGAGAGGAGGGGGGGAAGAGAGAGGTGGGGGGAAGAGAGAGGTGGGGGGGAAGAGAGAGGTGGGGGGGAAGAGAGGTGGGGGGGGAAGAGAGAGGTGGGGGGGAAGAGAGAGGTGGGGGGGGAAGAGAGAGGTGGGGGGGAAGAGAGAGGTGGGGGGAAGAGAGAGGTGGGGGGGAAGAGAGAGGTGGGGGGTGAAGAGAGAGGTGGGGGGGGAAAGAGAGGGTGGGGGAAAGAGAGAGGGGGGGGGAAAGAGAGAGGGGGGGGAAGAGAGGAGAAGAGAGAGGAGGGGGGGAGAAGAGAGAGGAGGGGGGGAGAGAGAGAGAGGAGGGGGGGAAGAGAGTTGGGGTTTATGTGGGTTGTGTGGGGGGGGAGGTGGGGGGAAGAGAGAGGTGGGGGGGGGAAGAGAGAGGTGGGGGGGGGAAGAGAGAGGTGGGGGGGGAAGAGAGAGAGGTGGGGGGGGGGAAGAGAGGTGGGGGGGGGAGGGGGAAGAGAGACAGACAGACAGAGAGAGACAGACATAGAGACAGAGAGGACATCAGAACAGGAACTGGCTCTAGACTGAGGATCTGCCTGCCTCTGAACACAACATGATCAACCCACCAGGTCCCCAACTAAAACGCTGTCTCTCCTGCTCCTCTGATGCTGCTTGACTTGCTGTACCTTTTCCAGCTCCCCTCTTTAGCGACTCAGACGTTCCAGCGTTTGTAGTCCCCACTGTCTCCAGGTTACTGTTGCTCTCTGCCTTGAGCCTATCGGCCTCACACTATCTGTCCCACGTCTGTGCATCCAACCTTCCCCGGGACTGTCACAGCACTCTGAACAACCTCACCTCACCGACGGTGAGAAACAGGCTAGGCCGACCAGCCCCTCGAACCTGTCCCCCTTTCCTCTCAACGGGATGATAGCGGATCTGTGACCCGATTTCGTTTCCCTTGGGCTAACAAGAACAAATCGGACAGATATAACATCAGCAACTTATCGACTGCCGTTTTTTTTTTGGAATAGAGCTGTTTAGACATTCTCTCACACCGCGTACATACAGGCAGACAGCGGAGGAAGAAAAGGTGGCCATTCGGGCCCTCTACCTGCTCCACCATTCGTCAAGATCTCCCTCTGCCTTACAAAATGCTTCAATGGCTCAGCCTCCACAACTCTCTGGAGATGTCCAAAGACGGTCAACCCTCAGAAAGCAAAACACCCTCCTCTCCGTTCCAAACAGGAGACTCCATTTTTAATGGCCTCCTGTTCCTGTGTAACAGGCTGGGGGGGGGGGGGGGGACTGAATGGCCTCCTGTTCCTGTGTAACAGGCTGGGGGGGGGGGGGGGGACTGAATGGCCTCCTGTTCCTGTGTAACAGGCTGGAGGGGGGGGGGGCTGAATGGCCTCCTGTTCCTGTGTAACAGGCTGGAGGGGGGGGGCTGAATGGCCTCCTGTCCCTGTGTAACAGGCTGGGGTGGGGGGGACTGAATGGCCTCCTGTTCCTGTGTAACAGGCTGGGGGGGGGGGGGCTGAATGGCCTCCTGTTCCTGTGTAACAGGCTGGAGGAGGAGGGGGGCTGAATGGCCTCCTGTCCCTGTGTCACAGGCTGGAGGAGAGGGGGGGGCTGAATGGCCTCCTGTCCCTGTGTCACAGGCTGAGTGAGTCTCAATGGCACCTCCTGCTGTCTCTCTCTGCAATGACATTGCCGGTTACCTACATGAGGTGGGTGCAGTCGGTTGACCAGTCACTCCGGTATTTGGCCCCCATTTCCAGAGCTTTGTCCCGCAACTCGGAGCGGAACGGGTTCTGGAAGCCGCTCAGAACGAAGACGGTCCCCTCCAGGATACGGTGGAACTCCACCGGCTCGCCAGATGCTCCCCGATGTTTCTTCCCCTTCTTCAGAAGGGACCCGGCAGCTTTCCTGGAGACACCCGGCAGTGTGGGGCTGAGGGGCCCAGCGTTCACAGGGGGCTCAGCTGTCAACCAAATGGGATCGTGGGTAGGGAGAAACGAGAGAGGGAGTTGGGGGGAGGGGGGGGGGGGTGAAGGGGGGAGAGAGGGGGAGAGAGAGAGAGAGAGAGAGAGAGAGAAAGGAAAGAAAATATAATTGTATTCAGCCCAGCATCTTCCAACATTTCAGCAATTCCCAGGTTGACCCACCCAGCCAATGGGATTAGTTGTTTGGAACTGAGGTCACGGTTGTCATAGAGCAAATGCAGCTCCCAATTTGCGCGCAGGAAGCTTCCACAAAGGATAATCTCTCAGGTCTCACTTCTCTTTTTCTGGAGGGCATGTCTGTTTCTCTCACATTTCTCCAAAGGAGACATGGTTCCAGATCATTTGCTTTCTCAATGACATTGGCTCAGGGATAAGTACTTGTTACCGGAATTATCTCCTTTGTGCCTTATTAGAATAGAAGTTACAGCATTTCTACAAAACCGACCCTCCGACAGTGAGGTGCTCCCTCAGCACTGACCCTCTGACAGTGCGGCACTCCCTCAGCACTGACCCTCCGACAGTGCAGCCCTCCCTCAGCACTGACCCTCCGACAGTGCGGCTCTCCCTCAGCACTGACCCTCCGACAGTGCGGCACTCCCTCAGCACTGACCCTCCGACAGTGCGGCACTCCCTCAGCGCTGACCCTCCGACAGCACGGCGCTCCCTCAGCACCGACCCTCCGACAGTGCGGCACTCCCTCAGCACTGACCCTCCGACAGTGCGGCACTCCCTCAGCACTGACCCTCCGACAGTGCGGCGCTCCCTCAGCACCGACCCTCCGACAGTGCCCACTCCCTCAGCACTGACCCTCCGACAGTGCGGCACTCCCTCAGCACTGACCCTCCGACCCGTGCCCACTCCCTCAGCACTGACCCTCCGACAGTGCAGCACTCCCTCAGCATTGACCCTCCGACAGTGCGGCACTCCCTCAGCACTGACCCTCCGACAATGACTTTATTTGACGAGTTAGGAAACTCTTTCAGACACCCGGAGAAATGCAATCTTTCATTACCGAACAGGATCCCAAAGCCGGAAAACTGAGACAGCAAGGAATTGCAGGAATTATTCAACTAAGTCTCTCTCTCTCATACACACACCCACACACTCACTAAAACACACACGAAGATTGAATGAGATTCCCAGAGCAGAAACAAGCGACACATCTTTAGCTTACTTTCCCTCAGCCTCTTACACACCATGTTTAATTCATAGCTCGTTTTGTTCTTGCTTATTTTAGGAACTGTATTGTCACATATTTGATGTCTGTCCATCACCCATCACGCACTCTCCATGAATTAATCAGAGATGTGCACTGATATTGGAAATCTCTACTCTCACCATACCGCCTCCCCCTCCTCCCTCCCCTGCCCCTGCCCACCCCCCCAAACCTCTGTCAATCACCCGCTGATAAATATAGACCTAAACCAACAGTGAAGCTTCAATCATTTCACACTTTGGGAAAAAAAAACACCGTTTGGTTCCCAGACAAAACCTACCCATTCGCTGTCACTGGACTGTCAGAGGAGACCTTCCTGTGTGCAAATTGGTTACTAGGCTTCCTGTGTTACCATCGTGACCTGAAGCACTTCACCGGCTTTCAAGGAATTGCGGAGCACCCTGCGATGACAAAAGGCGCTACAGAAATGCAAGTTCGTTTAAAGGCCGGTTAAGAGGATCCAATTAGGAGCAGGAGGTGGTCATTTGGGCCCCTCAAGTCTGCTCTGCCATTCCATACTTTGGTGGCTGGGGCTTTTCACCTCTCCGATACCATGAGCCGCTCCGTCTGACCTATACTCAAGGGACAAGCTACAAGCCGCTGGGAGAAAGAATTTCAGAGCTTCCCAAACCTCCAAAAGGAAAGAGTTTCTCCTCATCTCAGCTTAAAAAATGGCCAACCCCCCCCTCCTCTGAGACCATGCCTCCCATGTTCTCCGTTTCCTGGAGGGGAGCAGTTTATCGGGCTCTATGTTTGGAAACAGCTCAAAACGTATCGATCTATCACCAAGCTTTCAGAGCACTGCTCCTTCGCCAGACGTAGGAGGAGGCAGCGCTACGAAAGCTTGTGATTTCAAATAAGCCTGTTGGACTGTAACCTGATGTCGTGTGATGACTGACTTTGTTCGGCCCAGTCCAACCCTGGCACCTCCGCACTTTGGAATTCTTGGCGGCAGAGGGCTGTGGAAGCTACGTTTAAGGTCGAACTTGGAAGGTTTCTGATTCCCAGTGGAGTACAGGGTCATGGGGACGGGTAGGTCAAAGGGCACAAAACTCTTCGGATCGAAGGCAGGATCAGGCTCGACGGGCTGAATGGCTTACTCCCGTTACCCTGTCCCAGTGATTCTTTTTACCCAGTATAAGGTGAATTCAAAGTCCCTGCACAGGTCATTCTGCTACAATGTGCGTTTCGTTATCACAAGCGACTGACAAACTGGGGGCACGGTTCCTAAAGTGTGAACTTTTAAAGCATGCGTTGGCTGCGAGGCGATCACATCGCCAACAGTCAAAGCACTGTTTCTAAAGTATGATTTTTCCATAATGCGAGGTTGCACAAGGACACAACCACCCTCTCTCTCTCTCATTTGAGAAAGAGAGACAACTGATGTGGAGTTTACCCCGAGGGTCACCAACATCTCAGGTGAGAGGTGAAGCACACTTCCCAAAAACCTCGGTTGGTGCAGGATTTGAACGCTCACTGTTGGTGTCACTGCATCACAAATCAGCCATCCAGCCAACTGAGCTAACTCACACACACAGAGAACTGTTTGATATCCCTTAACTCACTCAATCTTTTTTCCTTCGGCCAATCTCACAGCTCTATAATTAACAGCTGATCCACAATCAAGAGCCAAGGCACAACCTTTTCTTGACCTCTGGGTGGGGGGGGAAGTGTTTCTGAATTTCACTCCCACAAAGCTCTGGCCTGAACGTTTCCGAGTCCCAGAGTCAACCCCCACCCGGTGGAATTTGTTTCTCTCCATCAACTCATAATCCCCTCAATATCCTGAAAGCACAATCAAATCAGACATCACCCTCCAAATTGTGTGGCACGGTGGCTCAGTGGTTAGCACTGCTGCCTCACGACGCCAGAGACCCGGGTTCAATTCCCGCCTCAGGCGACTGACTGTGTGGAGTTTGCACGTTCTCCCCGTGTCTGCGTGGGTTTCCTCCGGGTGCTCCGGTTTTCTCCCACAGTCCAAAGATGCGCAGGTTAGGGTGGATTGGCCATGCTAAATTATCCCATAGTGTCCAGGGATGTGCAGGTTAGGGTGGATTGGCCATGGGAAATTATCCCATAGTGCCCAGGGATGTGCAGGTTAGGGTGGATTGGCCATGGGAAATTATCCCATAGTGCCCAGGGATGTGCAGGTTAGGGTGGATTGGCCATGGGAAATTATCCCATAGTGCCCAGGGATGTGTAGGTTAGGGTGGATTGGCCATGGGAAATTATCCCATAGTGCCCAGGGATGTGTAGGTTAGGGTGGATTGGCCATGCTAAATTGTCCCATAGTGCCCAGGGATGTGCAGGTTAGGGTGGATTGGCCATGCTAAATTGTCCCATAGTGCCCAGGGATGTGTAGGTTAGGGTGGATTGGCCATGCTAAATTGTCCCATAGTGCCCTGGGATGTGTAGGTTAGGGTGGATTGGCCATGGGAAATTATCCCATAGTGCCCAGGGATGTGTAGGTTAGGGTGGATTGGCCATGGGAAATTATCCCATAGTGCCCAGGGATGTGTAGGTTAGGGTGGATTGGCCATGCTAAATTGTCCCATAGTGCCCAGGGATGTGCAGGTTAGGGTGGATTGGCCATGGGAAATTATCCCATAGTGCCCAGGGATGTGCAGGTTAGGGTGGATTGGCCATGGGAAATTATCCCATAGTGCCCAGGGATGTGTAGGTTAGGGTGGATTGGCCATGGGAAATTATCCCATAGTGCCCAGGGATGTGTAGGTTAGGGTGGATTGGCCATGCTAAATTGTCCCATAGTGCCCAGGGATGTGCAGGTTAGGGTGGATTGGCCATGCTAAATTGTCCCATAGTGCCCAGGGATGTGTAGGTTAGGGTGGATTGGCCATGCTAAATTGTCCCATAGTGCCCTGGGATGTGTAGGTTAGGGTGGATTGGCCATGGGAAATTGTCCCATAGTCCCCAGGGATGTGCAGGTTAGGGTGGATTGGCCATGCTAAATTGTCCCATAGTGCCCAGGGATGTGTAGGTTAGGGTGGATTAGCATGTGGAATGCAGGGTTACAGGAATATCATGGCAGGGTAGTGGGATCTAGGTGTGATGGTCTCTGGGAGGGTGGGTATGGGCTGAATGGCCTGTTTCCACACTATAGGGATTTGAGTGAATATAAAGCCCAGTGTGTGGGCTCCCTCCTTGTGATTTAACAGCCCTAGGATCAATCTGGTGAATCAACACTGCAATCCCCCCCCTAATGGTCAGGATCTCCTTCCTAAATGGGAAACCAGAGCTCCTCCCAGTGACTCTGGGTGAGGTCTAACCAGGACTCTGTACAACTGGAGCACCGCACCCAACTCCTGGTGCTCGAGAGAGAGAAACTGCCTTATTGTTTCTGTATCTGGTCGTGACCGTGTTATATTTCCTACCCACCAAGTTTTCTTTGGGCCTCAGTGTTTATGTGTGCCCCTCACTTTGCCCCAACCATTTCCCAGGTACATCATCTCTCTCCTTTGCTCCCTGTTAAAGGCAGCGACAGTCATTACTGGCACAGTCACAGGTTATTCAGCTCATCAAGTCCACGCCAACTCCGTTGTGGATCAATCCAGCCAGCCCCATTTTCCCCCACTCTCTCCGTGTAACGCCGAGAGTTCATATCCCTTCAGGGGTCTGTCCAATGTCCACGCGACATCACTCACCACCTCCTCTTGGGGCTCCTTCCTGTGGGCATTGGGTCTCTCCCGCTGCATAAAAAGGGTCTTCCTCACTAGCCCACCCCGTTGCTGCCTCCCTCCCCCTACTCCACAGACCTCATGCCCCAAAACCTTTCACTTGAGTCCACACTGTCCTCACACCGTCAGCCAATCGGAGGTTTCTCTTATTGGAATCCCATTATGGGCCCATACCCCTCTGCCATGCCATCCCTCAGTGACTCAGGACAACACATGCTTCCTGAAGCTATCCTGGAATCTATACCCCTTGCCTCCAAAAACCTTCCGGGGTAAACCTTCCGGAACACCTCCTTGTCCTTGCTAAAATGCGCTGTCTGGAATTCTAATTGTGGTTGACCTTGGATTTTGTAAAGTTGTAATGTGATGAGCTCTGCTTTCAACACTTCATCTCTTCCACCCAACAGCTCAAATGTCAGTTTGTGAACCACGTTGTAACCAGCATACCTTTGAACTTTTTCGTTGCAGACAGCGTTGGGCTCACTTTCTCGCTTGCCGCTTCAGGCCCTTCCCCGGGGCTCTCCTTTTTGACAGGAACGCTCCCCGTCCTCTCCTTCGGAAAATCAAACTTCCTTTTCCCTGGAGCCGGTTGCTGTAATGCAGATCCAGAGACAGCTCACCACCTGAATTCCCCGGGCAATTGTACACAATTCCCCAGCAACCCAGGGCCGTCACACTGCCTTCCTTTCAGCTTATCAGGCCAAATGACCATTGAATGCCTGTTCAGCGACTGGCCATTCAGCCCAGCTAATCGCTGCTATTCTCCTGTCCCGGAGAAGCCTAATCTGATTCTGTAACGTAAAGTCTCAAAGTAGACACATATCCTTTGCTTGATGGTTGGCAAATATACAAAGTGCAAAATTATATATGCCTGCCCCTGTATCTACAAACATCCAGTGTCCCAGCCGTGTTTCTCCATGTATGCGCACACGATAGTGTACCCTCCTTTTGCTTAATTCACAGCAGATGGGCTTCGCTGGCTAGACTGGCATTTATTACCCATCGCTGGCTGTCCTCAAGGCGACAGTGCCTTCTTGAAACGCTGCCGTCCATAAGACGAGACAGCCGAAGTAGGCCATTCAGCCCATCAAGTCCGTTCTGCCATCCAACGAGATCACTCATTGTGTCACGGACAGAGCCAGAGAGTCACAGAGAGTCACAAGAGTCAGAGCGTTACAGAGTATTACAGAGTCTGAGAGTCACAGAGATTCAGGGTGTGACAGAGAGTCACAAGAGTCAGAGAGTTACAGAGTATTACAGAGTCTGAGAGTCACAGAGATTCAGGGTGTGACAGAGAGTCACAAGAGTCAGAGAGTTACAGAGTATTACAGAGTCTGAGAGTCACAGAGATTCAGGGTGTGACAGAGAGTCACAAGAGTCAGAGCGTTACAGAGTATTACAGAGTCTGAGAGTCACAGAGATTCAGGGTGTGACAGAGAGTCACAAGAGTCAGAGAGTTACAGAGTATTACAGAGTCTGAGAGTCACAGAGATTCAGGGTGTGACAGAGAGTCACAAGAGTCAGAGCGTTACAGAGTATTACAGAGTCTGAGAGTCACAGAGATTCAGGGTGTGACAGAGAGTCACAAGAGTCAGAGAGTTACAGAGTATTACAGAGTCAGAGAGTTACAGAGTATTACAGAGTCTGAGAGTCACAGAGATTCAGGGTGTCACAGAGAGTCACAAGAGTCAGAGAGTTACAGAGTCTGAGAGTCACAGAGATTCAGGGTGTGACAGAGAGTCACAAGAGTCAGAGAGTTACAGAGTATTACAGAGTCTGAGAGTCACAGAGATTCAGGGTGTGACAGAGAGTCACAAGAGTCAGAGCGTTACAGAGTATTACAGAGTCTGAGAGTCACAGAGATTCAGGGTGTGACAGAGAGTCACAAGAGTCAGAGCGTTACAGAGTATTACAGAGTCTGAGAGTCACAGAGATTCAGGGTGTGACAGAGAGTCACAAGAGTCAGAGCGTTACAGAGTATTACAGAGTCTGAGAGTCACAGAGATTCAGGGTGTGACAGAGAGTCACAAGAGTCAGAGAGTTACAGAGTATTACAGAGTCTGAGAGTTACAGAGTATTACAGAGTCTGAGAGTTACAGAGTATTACAGAGTCTGAGCGTTACAGAGTATTACAGAGTCAGAGAGTCACAGAGTATTACAGAGTCTGAGAGTTACAGAGTATTACAGAGTCTGAGAGTCACAGAGTATTACAGAGTCTGAGAGTCACAGAGTATTACAGAGTCAGAGAGTCACAGAGTATTACAGAGTCAGAGAGTCACAGAGTATTACAGACTCAGAGCATTACAGAGTATTACAGAGTCAGAGAGTTACAGAGAGTCACAGAGAGTCACAGAGAGTCACAGAGAGTCACTCTATAATCTGACCTGACCACTCCTCAGCTCCACATTCCAGCCTTTTCCCCATAATCCTTGATTTTCTTATTCCTTAAAAACCTACATTTCAACCTTGAATGTACTTGGGTTACTTGCTTAAAAGAAATCAGTACTCTACACCGGTGTAAAATAACGATGAAAACTCAGTGTTGTGTACGTTACAGGTAACCAACAGTACCCTTTCACTCTTTCAACTTTTCCCAATACATTTCTGAACTTAAACAAAAGCTTAGCCCTTTTTGAGTTTGGCCTTCTTTCATTTTTTTTGATAGAATGGATTCCCTACAGTGTGGAAACAGGCCATTCGGCCCAACAAGTCCACACCGACCCTCTGAAGAGAATCCCACCCAGACCCATTCCCCTCCCCTAATACTCTACACTTCCCCTGACTAATGCACCAAGCCTGCACATCCCTGGACACTGGGCAATTTAGCGTGGCCAATCCACCCTAACCCGCACAAAACTGGACAGTGGGAGGAAAGTGGAGCACCCGCTCGGAGGAAACCCACGCAGACACGGGGAGAATGTACAAACTCCACACAGACAGTTGCCTGAGGCTGGAATCGAACCTGGGTCCCGAGCGCTGTGAGGCAGCAGTGCCAACCACTGAGTCACTGTGCCACCCCTATCGGTCCAGATAAGTGCGAGATGAAGAGCTTCAATAGCACGCCACGTTTCAAAGTCTGTATTGCCGAGTGGCTGTTCCATTCCCCCCTGTTTGTTTATCCAGCTTCTGACTTTAATACATCCAGATTATTCATCGCTACAAGGGGAGTGGTTTTCCCATTCTTGTTTATTGCCAGGGGTGGGTGGGTGGGGATGGAGTTGTCCCAGACTGCACTTGAGATTTATTCACAGTAACCTTGCATTGACAGGGGGGATGGTGCACAGGGGCCAAACAGGTAGATGACAAGACCTGCAAACGCTGAGAGAGACACAGCAATCTCGGGAAGGGGAAAAACCCAGCCTTGATGTTGGAACGTCAGCTATCGTTATCCATAGCTCAGGATACAAAAAAGTACGACTGGTACTGGAAGGGAGATTCCCTGAATTAACACACCAGCTAACGCCCTCTCTAAGCCGACTGGTGCCAATTCCAGCACTGACCTCCAGTTTTAGTCATCACCTCAAAAGATCCACAGAGTAGTTAGTTGAGGTCCTGGAAACATTGCGGCTTGGTACACTGCTTCGATACACCTTTCTATCAGTCGGATCACTCCCCAGGCATCTCTTCGGCAGAGAAAGAGAGATGGAGACTGGATAATCGTGCACATGACCAGCCCCCACTGCCCCAAATTCCACCAAGCCTGAGTGAGCTCTCAAGAGGGTGCACCATCTTCAGTGCACCGTTCATTATCTGGAGCTGGCGTCGACCTGACAGCTCCCACCTTCCACCTGCCCTTCCCTGAGTGAGTGGGCTTGAGCCAGGGAGCCAGTCGGAGGAGCAGGTGGTGGTGGTGGTGGTAAGCCGCGTACCTTTGCAGAGGGGGCGCTGGGTCCGGGCCTCGCAGGTTTCTCCTTTGCCGTGGACAAGGAGCTCGGAGATGTGACACCGCTCGCCTCCAAAGCTGCTGCCGCGTAGCTCCCCGTGGGCTTGTCGCTCACTGTCAGAGTAGACGTGGCTGGAGAAGGAGGAGAGGAATACAATCAGATGGCCGTGTGCACCAGGTCTGATGTCCACAACACGGGACAAAACGATGAGGCCGTCCCACTCGCATCCTCATAACCAACAGGATCGTGACATCGAAAGTGACTGTGAGATCGACATTAGGTGTGGGATATCTTCTACAAACTGCAGGTTTGATGGAGGTATCACCGGGCCACAACGGTGCAGGAGGGGGACTCACAAGCTGGTGACTGCAGTTCACGCAGCCTCGATTATCTGCTGGGGTCTGCTGACTAAAAAGACTCAGTAAACTGCGATGGTTTACAATTGACCTCGATTCGCTATGGGGTGCTATACAGAGAAACTGAGCAGACGACATTGCTATGGATCACTGCACAAAAAGACCCTGCAGACAGTTTACTGAGGTGTACTGTTTAAACACGCCCTGTCGATTGTTTACTGCGGTGTACTGTTTAAACACGCCCTGTCGATGGTTTACTGCGGTGTACTGTTTAAACACGCCCTGTCGATGGTTTACTGGAGTGTACTGTTTAAACACGCCCTGTCAATGGTTTACTGCGGTGTACTGTTTAAACACGCCCTGTCGATGGTTTACTGGGGTGTACTGTTTAAACACGCCCTGTCGATGGTTTACTGGGGTGTACTGTTTAAACACGCCCTGTCGATGGTTTACTGCGGTGTACTGTTTAAACACGCCCTGTCGATGGTTTACTGCAGTGTACTGTTTAAACACGCCCTGTCGATGGTTTACTGCGGTGTACTGTTTAAACACGCCCTGTCGATGGTTTACTGCGGTGTACTGTTTAAACACGCCCTGTCGATGGTTTACTGCGGTGTACTGTTTAAACACACCCTGTCGATGGTTTACTGCGGTGTACTGTTTAAACACGCCCTGTACATGGTTTACTGCGGTGTACCGTTTAAACACGCCCTGTCGATGGTTTACTGCGGTGTACTGTTTAAACACGCCCTGTCGATGGTTTACTGCGGTGTACTGTTTAAACACGCCCTGTCGATGGTTTACTGCGGTGTACTGTTTAAACACGCCCTGTCGATGGTTTACTGCGGTGTACTGTTTAAACACGCCCTGTCGATGGTTTACTGCGGTGTACTGTTTAAACACACCCTGTCGGTGGTTTACTGCAATGGACTATGCAGGAACCTCAATTATCTGAACAACACAGCCTGGGAGTATTTTGTTCGGATCATCGAATGCTGGATAATCCAATGTAGGATAACACATATTATCCAAGCATCGTGACCTTGTCATCTTATTTGGATCATCTGAAATCCAGATAATCAAATGCCAGATTTGAGAATGCGTTTCCTCTGTCATCATTTGAAAAGTTAGGGTCAACTATGTAATGTGGTGCTCATTTAACAGTCTCTACGGACCACAGTGTACACTAAATCCTCGTTCTGCACTCAGGACAGAGGAACAGTCTTGCTCCAGAAACCGCCCCTGTATAGGTCTCCTATCTATTCCAAGGGACCAAGTGATCAGACTGGACATGTCTATGAGGAAGAGAAAGGACTTGCAGGTCGCGAGGAGCCAGTGTACTGTTCTGCTTCAACAAACTCTGCTTCATAGTTAGACGACGTTTCTACAATAAAGGGCTGAGCTGCGATCCCAGCCACAAACCTGTCATTCTCAACAATCACAATCTCCAAAGGGATGTCCGTCCTTCGATCCCAGCAGTGCACCCGGCCTCACCCTCCGAGCTGTGGAGATACTGACCTGCAGGCGTGCTCAGCTGGGGTCTGCTGGCCCGGCTGAAGAACAGGCTGCCTGGCTTGAGGTTATCGTTGCTGCCTTCCTCCTCCTTCACCACAAACTGACCCAGTTTGGTGATCTTCTGCTGGGAAGACAGCCAAGTACAAAAGTTAAAAATCAGAAGTGCACGCTCGCTCAGCAATGTGTCTCTAAACCAAGGACAGGGGAGGGATCCAGACAACCATCTGCATTATCTCGTACCCTTGACATCGTAAAACATTTCAAACAGCAATGATCAAATAGCACGCCGAATCACACAGGGAGATATGAAACACAGGGAACCCAGAAAGTTGTCAAAGAGGGATGTTCATGGAGATCACTCTCCCTCCTCCACAACAACCACTAACCTCCTCTTTCCCTACACCCCCCTCCCTATCTCTGTAACTCCCTCCAGCCCCTACACCCCCTCCCTATCTCTGTAACCCCCTCCAGCCCCTACACCCCCTCCCTATCTCTGTAACCCCCTGCAGCCCCTGCACCCCCTCCCTATCTCTGTAACCCCCTCCAGCCCCTACACCCCCTCCCTATCTCTGTAACCCCCTCCAGCCCCGACACCCCTTCCCTATCTCTGTAACCCCCTCCAGCCCCTACACCCCCTCCCTATCTCTGTAACCCCCTCCAGCCCCTACACCCCCTCCCTATCTCTGTAACCCCCTCCAGCCCCTACACCCCCTCCCTATCTCTGTAACCTCCTCCAGCCCCTACACCCCCTCCCTATCTCTGTAACCGCCTCCAGCCCCTACACCCCCTCCCTATCTCTGTAACCGCCTCCAGCCCCTACACCCCCTCCCTATCTCTGTAACCGCCTCCAGCCCGTACACCCCCTCCCTATCTCTGTAACCCCCTCCAGCCCCTACACCCCCTCCCTATCTCTGTAACCCCCTCCAGCCCCTACACCCCCTCCCTATCTCTGTAACCTCCTCCAGCCCCTACACCCCCTCCCTATCTCTGTAACCCCCTCCAGCCCCGACACCCCCTCCCTATCTCTGTAACCCCCTCCAGCCCCTACACCCCCTCCCTATCCCTGTAACCCCCTCCAGCCCCTACACCCCTCCCTTTCTCTGTAACCCCCTCCAGCCCCTACACCCCTCCCTATCTCTGTAACCCCCTGCAGTCCCTACACCCCCTCCCTATCTCTGTAACCCCCTCCAGCCCCTACACCCCTCCCTATCTCTGTAACCCCCTCCAGCCCCTACACTCCCTCCCTATCTCTGTAACCCCCTCCAGCCCCTACACCCCTCCCTATCTCTGTAACCCGCTCCAGCCCCTACACCCCTCCCTATCTCTGTAACCCCCTCCAGCCCCTACACCCCCTCCCTATCTCTGTAACCCCCTCCAGCCCCTACACCCCCTCCCTATCTCTGTAACCTCCTCTTTCCCTACACCCCCTCCCTATCTCTGTAACCCCCTCCAGCCCCTACACCCCCTCCCTATCTCTGTAACCCCCTCCAGCCCCTACACCCCCTCCCTATCTCTGTAACCCCCTCCAGCCCCTACACCCCCTCCCTATCTCTATAACCCCCTCCAGCCCCTACACCCCCTCCCTATCTCTGTAACCCCCTCCAGCCCCTACACCCCCTCCCTATCTCTGTAACCCCCTCCAGCCCCTACACCCCCTCCCTATCTCTGTAACCCCCTCCAGCCCCTACACCCCCTCCCTGTCCCTGTAACCCCCTCCAGCCCCTACACCCCCTCCCTATCTCTGTAACCCCCTCCAGCCCCTACACCCCCTCCCTGTCCCTGTAACCCCCTCCAGCCCCTACACCCCCTCCCTGTCCCTGTAACCCCCTCCAGCCCCTACACCCCCTCCCTGTCCCTGTAACCCCCTCCAGCCCCTCCCTATCTCTGTAACCCCCTCCAGCCTCTACACCCCCTCCCTATCTCTGTAACCCCCCTCCAGCCCCTCCCTGTCCCTGTAACCCCCTCCAGCCCCTACACCCCCTCCCTGTCCCTGTAACCCCCTCCAGCCCCTCCCTATCTCTGTAACCCCCTCCAGCCCCTACACCCCTCCCTATCTCTGTAACCCCCTCCAGCCTCTACACCCCCTCCCTATCTCTGTAACCCCCTCCAGCCTCTACACCCCCTCCCTATCTCTGTAACCCCCCTCCAGCCCCTACACCCCCTCCCTGTCCCTGTAACCCCCTCCAGCCCCTACACCCCCTCCCTGTCCCTGTAACCCCCTCCAGCCCCTCCCTATCTCTGTAACCCCCTCCAGCCCCTACACCCCTCCCTATCTCTGTAACCCCCTCCAGCCTCTACACCCCCTCCCTATCTCTGTAACCCCCTCCAGCCCCGACACCCCCTCCCTATCTCTGTAACCCCCTCCAGCCCCGACACCCCCTCCCTATCTCTGTAACCCCCTCCAGCCTCTACACCCCCTCCCTATCTCTGTAACCCCCTCCAGCCCCTACACCCCTCCCTATCTCTGTAACCCCCTCCAGCCCCTACACCCCCTCCCTATCTCTGTAACCCCCACCAGCCCCTACACCCCCTCCCTATCTCTGTAACCCCCTACACCCCCTCCCTAACTGTCACCTTGTCTTCTATCCTCTCTAACCCTGCAAAATCTCCTGCCCTCCTCCCATTCCAGCCACTCAAGCAAGCAACACACACCCCCCACCCCCCTGCTCTTGCTGATGGTCATGCCTTCAGCTTCCTGAGGGCCTGGAATTCCTCCAAAAATCTTTCCACCTCCTCCCTCTCTCTCTCTCCCTCCCTCTTTCTCAATCCATCCTGAAAGATGTTCCTTATAAACCGACCACACTGACTGAGGCTTCATTTCACCGATTTCCATGGCTCTGCGCCAGATTTTATTCTATGGTCGCTCCTGTGAAGCATAATGGGATGCCGACTACTGGAAGGGCGCTATGCAAATCTAAGTCCTTGATCAATGAACCTGGGAAGGAGGAGAGGGCTCACATTTCTCCCGAAACTCACCGGTGAGGAGGATCCTGCTGACTTCTCCATGTCTTGTGGAGAGGAGTAAAATCTGATGAACGAGAGGCCGTACGCTAAATTCTGCATCGGGGGGAGGGGAAAGAGACATGAAAATTAAAAAGTAAACACAATTCAATGGGACAATCGTCAAACTTGTGCTTGCCACCATTTCATTGTAGCCTCTTGTTTCACGTGAAGGAAATAAGCTGCCCCGATCTGAAATTCCTTTCTCCGCTTCCCTCCCAGACCCACAAATGAACCAGCTCGGGAAACTGTGTGCTACAGGAGCACCCAGAGGCTGGTCAGAAACCACCATTCATTGGAATGTGGGGGTCCCTGGCTGGGCCCAGTATTTATTGTCCCCCCGTCCCTAGTTGCCCCCGTTGAGAAGGTGGGGGTGAGCTGCCTTCTTGAGCCGCTGCAGTCCATGTGCTGTGGGTAGCCCCACAATGTCCCTGAGGGAGGGAATTCCAGGATTCTGACCCAGGAAGGAACGGCCGATATATTTCCAAGCCGGGAAGGTGTGTGGAAGGGAAGCTGCAGGGGGTGGTGTTCCTATATACCTGCTGCCCCTTGTCCTTCTAGATGGAAGTGGCCGTGGGTTTGGAAGGTGCTGCCTGAGGGTCTTTGGTGAGTTTCTGTAGTGCATCTTGTAGATTGTACACACTGCAGTTACAGAGCGTCGGTGGGGGGAGGGAGGGGATGGTATACACTGCAGTTACTGAGGGTCGGTGGGGGGAGGGAGGGGATGGTACACACTGCTGTTACTGAGGGTCGGTGGGGGGAGGGAGGGGATGGTACACACTGCTGTTACTGAGGGTCGGTGGGGGGAGGAAGGGGATGGTACACACTGCTGTTACTGAGCGTCGGTGGGGGGAGGGAGGGGATGGTACACACTGCTGTTACTGAGGGTCGGTGGGGGGAGGGAGGGGATGGTACACACTGCTGTTACTGAGCGTCGGTGGGGGGAGGGAGGGGATGGTACACACTGCTGTTACTGAGGGTCGGTGGGGGGAGGGAGGGGATGGTACACACTGCTGTTACTGAGGGTCGGTGGGGTGAGGGAGGGGATGGTACACACTGCTGTTACTGAGTGTCGGTGGGGGGGAGGGAGGGGATGGTACACACTGCTGTTACTGAGCGTCAGTGGGGGGAGGGAGGGGATGGTACACACTGCTGTTACTGAGCGTCGGTGGGGGGAGGGAGGGGATGGTACACACTGCTGTTACTGAGGGTGGGGGGGAGGGAGGGGATGGTGTTACTGAGTGTTGGTGGGGTGGGGGTTGGGTGGGAATGTGCGGGAGCTGCTTTGTCCTGGTGAACCGGGTGGGGGTGGGGGGTGGGGCGTAATACGTGATTGCAGTAGTTCTTTTCAGAGCAAAGGGACTGAGGGGATAATCTAATCGAGATGGACGAAGCCGAGTCCACTGCACACAACTGGGAGCATTTGGGGTGAGACACAGCCTCAAGATTCTGTGTAGAGGTGTGGGAGGGTGATGCGAGAGGAGGAATCTCCTTTCGATGGAGAATGGTTGCGATCTGTCTGCGAGGGTGGTGGGAGGGGAAAATGAATGACCCCGAAATGAAACGTGACGGGCACGAGAGAGAGAAATTAACACGAAGGTTTTACGTGTGACAGGGAGGGGACGGGCAAACCTCACAGGACAGCATAACAGAGTGATCCACCTTGGATCGGACCGGCCTCCGCTGCTGTGCTGTCATAACTCAATCTCCTCAAACACGGAAGGGTCACAGAGGGATTGGAAAGGTCTGTGACGGACTGGAACAGCACTCACCTTGTTGTAGGGCTGCGTGCAGACCACTTTGACACGGTCCCATTTCTTCCCCAAGGTGGCTTTGGCCAGCTTCTCCGAGCCGAACATCCGGACCCTGTTCAGGGGTGCACCATTCCGGCTCTCTGTCGGAGACATGAAGAACGAGGAGACCAGGAGGACCTGCGAGGCGGCAGAGGCAAGGTGCCAATCGGTGAGGTGGAGGGGGGTGGGAGGGGGGGCTGCAGCAGCAAAACACCAGAGCAGACCGTGCAACAAGGGGAGCAGGAGCAGACCGCTCAGCCCATCGCACCCTGCTCCACCATTCAGCCGGACGCCAGCTGAACACTGAAACCGAGCTGCATTACTCTAGCGTCTTCATAGACCAATACAGCGCAGAACAGGCCATTCGGCCTTCCAGCAGATGTCGCGCGGTACTCAAGACAGCAGTCACTGTTGTGTTTAGGAGAGGCAGAAGCTAATTTATGCAGAACAATATAGAGACACAATAATAATAATAATACAGTCGTCCACCCCACCTCTATTCCCACAGGGGATACATTCCAAGACCTACCGTGCAACTGCAGACAGTAGCAAACTCATTCATTTACATGTAAAATTTACTTCCCTGACAGCCCTGAACTGTTCCGTGAAATACACTCGGGCCAAGGTAAACCAGGGGTAACTGAAACTGTGGTAATGGGGCCCGAGGTTACGGTGGGAGTGGCCCTGTATGGACCCAGGCGGTGTGCGGGTTAATGAGAGAACCAGGTAATACTCCACGGCGATGACAGGGTTTTTTGGTCGAAGGTTAAATGTTGGCTCACCTCAAAATCCTGCTCACAGGCTGACGTCGAGTTGCCAACCAGGATCTCCACAAACGCAGAGCCCTCGTTCCCAATGTCAATGCCGTGTATGTGTTCTGCTTTCTCAAACTGAAAAGGACACAAGACATCGTCTTACGTGGGACTGACACACACCAGCCATTCAGCCCGGCCGTTCAGTCTCAATGCTGTACACAAGCCACACTCCCCTTTTCCTGGCGCCGGGAACAGCCCCTAGTCAAGAATACCACATCCCCCTGAAACAAACGAGTAACCTCTTGTTAGAGGTGAAATGAAAGGGATAGTTTACAATCCAAAACAAGACAAAATGACAGTGCTAGGAAAACTCAGCAGGTTTGGCAGCATCCGTGGAGAGAGAGAGAGAGAGAGAGAGAGCAGCAGTGTTACAACCCGAGTGCACAATGACCCTCATTCATACGGAAGCCAAACAGACTAGAGATTTCACTTCTCCAGTAATGAGATGACAACAACAAATGATTAATATCGGCCACGTGAATCTCAGACCCCATTCCCCGATAACCAGCAATCTAGGCTGGATACACAGGGTCCATGGCATCCAGAGACTCTGTCAGAGCCAACTTGGTGAGTTCCTGCAGTGCGCCTTGAAGCTAGGGCACACTACTGAGGGTCGGTGGGGGGAGGGAGGGGATGGTACACACTGCTGTTACTGAGGGTCGGTGGGGGGAGGGAGGGGATGGTACACACTGCTGTTACTGAGCGTCGGTGGGGGGGAGGGAGGGGATGGTACACACTGCTGTTACTGAGCGTCGGTGGGGGGAGGGAGGGGATGGTACACACTGCTGTTACTGAGCGTCGGTGGGGGGAGGGAGGGGATGGTACACACTGCTGTTACTGAGCGTCGGTGGGGGAAGGAGGGGATGGTACACACTGCTGTTACTGAGTGTCGGTGGGGGGAGGGAGGGGATGGTACACACTGCTGTTACTGAGCGTCGGTGGGGGGGGAAGGAGGGGATGGTACACACTGCTGTTACTGAGCGTCGGTGGGGGAGGGAGGGGATGGTACACACTGCTGTTACTGAGGGTCGGTGGGGGGAGGGAGGGGATGGTACACACTGCTGTTACTGAGCGTCGGTGGGGGGAGGGAGGGGATGGTACACACTGCTGTTACTGAGCGTCGGTGGGGGGAGGGAGGGGATGGTACACACTGCTGTTACTGAGCGTCGGTGGGGGGAGGGAGGGGATGGTACACACTGCTGTTACTGAGCGTCGGTGGGGGGGAGGGAGGGGATGGTACACACTGCTGTTACTGAGGGTCGGTGGGGGGGAGGGAGGGGATGGTACACACTGCTGTTACTGAGGGTCGGTGGGGGGAGGGAGGGGATGGTACACACTGCTGTTACTGAGGGTCGGTGGGGGGAGGGAGGGGATGGTACACACTGCTGTTACTGAGCGTCGGTGGGGGGAGGGAGGGGATGGTACACACTGCTGTTACTGAGCGTCGGTGGGGGGAGGGAGGGGATGGTACACACTGCTGTTACTGAGCGTCGGTGGGGGGGAGGGAGGGGATGGTACACACTGCTGTTACTGAGGGTCGGTGGGGGGAGGGAGGGGATGGTACACACTGCTGTTACTGAGGGTCGGTGGGGGGAGGGAGGGGATGGTACACACTGCTGTTACTGAGGGTCGGTGGGGGGGAGGGAGGGGATGTTTGTGGGTGTGGGGCCAATCCAGCGGGGGGCTGCTTTGTCCCTGGATGGTGTCAAGCTTCTTGAATGTTGTTGGAGCTGCCCCCATCCAGGGGCAAGTGGGGAGTATTCCCTCACCCTCCTGCCTTGGGCCTTGTCGATGGTGGGACAGGCTTTGGGGGGAGTCAGGAGGGGAGTTACTCGCTGCAGGATTCCCAGCCTCTGACCTGCTCTTGGAGCCGCTGTGTTTGCATGGCTAGTCCAGCTCAGTCTCTGGGTGATAGTAACGCCCCCACAGCATGTTGATGGTATGGGGATTCAGTGAAGGTCATTCTGAATATCAAGCAGTGATGGTTAGATTCTCCCTTGTCAGAGATGGTCATTGTCTGGGCACTGAATAATCCAGCTCCTTACACTGACTCACCTGGAGGATGACAGACACCTGCTTCTCACCAAGATCTGAACACTTCCATTTCCTGTAGGTGTCTGGTTTTAACAGGTTGTCAGCCTTGTGAGTCTGCAACACAGGAACAAGGAAGTCAGCTTCCAGAATACCACCGAGCGATTTCATTTCTTCAGTCTCAGATACCGATTCGCTCCAGCTCCCGACCCTCGTTCAACCACCCTCGATAAACCGGAGCTCATACAAGGCTCTGCAGTCAATGTCCCCAGCTCATACCACATCCAGGGTCACCCATCACTCTGAGCACTCACTGAGCAACACTGCTTCCTGGGAACAGAGCAAAGCTGAGATTTTAATATTCCCATTGTTCGCATCGAATCCCACATCATTCTCTTCCAGCCCCTACACCCCTTCCCTATCTCTGTAACCCCATCCAGCCCCTACACCCCTCCCTGTCTCTGTAACCCCCTCCAGCCCCTCCACCCCCTCCCTATCTCTGTAACCCCCTCCAGCCCCTACACCCCTCCCTGTCTCTGTAACCCCCTCCAGCCCCTACACCCCTCCCTGTCTCTGTAACCCCCTCCAGCCCCTCCACCCCCTCCCTATCTCTGTAACCCCCTCCCGCCCCTACACCCCCTCCCTATCTCTGTAACCCCCTCCAGCCCCTACACCCACTCCCTGTCTCTGTAACCCCCTCCAGCCCCTACACCCCCCTCCCTATCTCTGTAACCCCCTCCAGCCCCTACACCCCCTCCCTATCTCTGTAACCCCCTCCAGCCCCTACACCCCCTCCCCATCTCTGTAACCCCCTCCAGCCCCTACACTCCCTCCCTATCTCTGTAACCCCCTCCAGCCCCTACACCCCTCCCTATCTCTGTAACCCCCTCCAGCCCCTACACCCCCTCCCTATCTCTGTAACCCCCTCCAGCCCCTACACCCCTCCCTATCTCTGTAACCCCCTCCAGCCCCTACACCCCCTCCCTATCTCTGTAACCCCCTCCAGCCCCTACACTCCCTCCCTATCTCTGTAACCCCCTCCAGCCCCTACACTCCCTCCCTATCTCTGTAACCCCCTCCAGCCCCTCATCACTCCTCCAAGTGAGCATTCCCCAATTCCCATTGCCCCACCATTGGTGGGCACACCTTCACCTTCCTGATGTTCCGAGCTGTGGGATTCTTTTCTGAAATGTCTCTGCCTCTCTGGCCTGCCCTAAAATGTCTCTTAACGCTGATCTAGTTTGACAGGTCTTTGGATCAGGTTTACCTTAAACTGCAAACACAAAATTCGAAGCTTCCGAATTATGTTAACACAAAGATGACTTCAAATATTATCAAACGGTTTAATTATCAGACATATAAAGATTTTGTCAAGCTGAAACAGGTGGGGTAAATTACAAGGCACGCATTCACTGTAGATTAGAGGAGCATCACCTAACCGCATTGTCGATGACAAAAACAGTCTGGACAGAGTAAAACCAACAAAATTCGCAGTCATCTCGTTACTGTGATATAGGATGTGTAATCTCCACATCGTATAATCTGCTTTAGATTTTGAAGTGGTGGCTCGTGAGTCTTCTGTCTGTGTGAAGAGGTTTGAGCATTAACTTGTTGGGAGTCACGAAACCATTGTGATGAATTTTAACAAATAAAGGTAAGAGTTAGTTAGCTCTTGGAGGCTAACGCGGTTTTGCTTACATTGGAAGGGTTTTACAGGTGAATAGAGTGAACAGTGATCTGCATTAGACTTCAGTTAGAAGAATCTGGAATTTTTTTTTTCCTTGAGGGTGGGGAAACACAGTTTAAATAAAACTTTTTGGGGTCGGGATATTATGCCGAAATATTGAGCAGAGCTGGATGTGAAAACCTCTGCTAAGTCAGGGTGATAATTTAGGAGGGTTAAGAAATAGTTCAGCTCATTCTAAATAGAGGGTTATTTTTACAGTTCCACACCAGACGTCACACAGTCATAGAGATGTACAGCACAGAAGCAGACCCTTCGGTCCAACCCGTCCATGCTGACCCAGATATCCCAACCCAATCTAGTCCCACCAGCCAGCACCCGGCCCATATCCCTCCAAACCCTTCCTATTCATATACCCATCCAGATGCCTCTTAAATGTTGTAATTGTACCAGCCTCAACCACTTCCTCTGGCAGCTCATTCCATACACATACCACCCTCTGTGTGAAAACATTGCCCCTTAGGTCTCTTTTATATCTTTCCCCTCTCACCCTAAACCTATGCCCTCTAGTTCTGGACTCCCCCACCCCAGGGAAAAGACTTTGTCTATTTATCCTATCCATGCCCCTCATGATTTTGTAAACCTCTATAAGGTCACCCCTCAGCCTCCGACGCTCCAGGGAAAACAGCCCCAGCCTGTTCAGCCTCTCCCTGTAGCTCAGATCCTCCAACCCTGGCAACATCCTTATAAATCTTTTCTGAACCCTTTCAAGTTTCACAACATCTTTCCGATAGGAAAACCAGAATTGCACGTAATATTCCAACAGTGGCCTAACCAATGTCCTGTACAGCCGCAACATGACCTCCCAACTCCTGTACTCAATACTCTGACCAATAAAGGAAAGCATACCAAACACCTTCTTCACTATCCTATCTACCTGCGACTCCACTTTCAAGGAGCTATGAACCTGCACTCCAAGGTCTCTTTGTTCAGCAACACTCCCCAGGACCTTACCATTAAGTGTATAAGTCCTGCTGAGATTTGCTTTCCCAAAATGCAGCACCTCATATTTATCTGAATTAAACTCCATCTGCCACTTCTCAGCCCATTGGCCCATCTGGTCCAGATCCTGTTGTAATCTGAGGTAACCCTCTTCGCTGTCCACTACACCTCCAATTTTGGTCTCATCTGCAAACTTACTAACTGTACCTCTTATGGTTGTATCCAAATCATTTATATAAATGACAAAAAGTAGAGGACCCAGCACCGATCCTTGTGGCACTCCACTGGTCACAGGTCTCCAGTCTGAAAAACAACCCTCCACCACCACCCTCTGTCTTCTACCTTTGAGCCAGTTCTGTATCCAAATGGCTAGTTCTCCCTGTATTCCATGAGATCGAAACTTGTTAATCAGTCTCCCATGGGGGACCTTGTCGAACACCTTACTGAAGTCCATATCGATCACATGTACTACTCTGCTCTCATTAATCCTCTTTGTTACTTCTTCAAAAACTCAATCAAGTTTGTGAGACATGATTTCCCACGCACAAAGCCATGTTGACTATCCCTAATCAGTCCCTGCCTTTCCAAATAAGTGTACATCCTGTCCCTCAGGATTCCCTCCAACAACTTGCCCACCACTGAGGTCAGGCTCACTGGTCTATAGTTCCCTGGCTTGTCCTTACCACCGTTCTTAAACAGTGACACCACGTTAGCCAACCCCCAGTCTTCTGGCACCTCACCTGTGACTATCGATGATACAAATATCTCAGTAAGAGGCCCAGCAATCACTTCTCTAGCTTCCCACAGAGTTCTCGGGTACACCTGATCAGGTTCTGGGGATTTATCCACCTTTAACCGTTTCAAGACAGCCAGCACTTCCTCCTCTGTAATCTGGACATTTTGCAAGATGTCACCATCTATTTCCCTACAGTCTATATCTTCCATATCCTTTTCCACAGTAAATAATGATGCAAAATATTCATTTAGTATCTCCCCCATTTTCTGTGGCTCCACACAAAGGCCGCCTTGCTGATCTTGGAGGTGTTCCTATTCTCTCCCTCGTTACCCTTTTGTCCTTAATATATTTGTAAAATCCCTTTGGATTCTCCTTAATTCTATTTGCCAAAGCTATCTCATGTCCCCGTTTTGCCCTCCTGATTTCCCTCTTAAGTATACTCTTACTTTCTTTATACTCTTCTAAGGATTCACTCGTGGTTGGTTAAAACCCCAAATGAGCCACTTGAAGCTGAGAAAGTCTAAGCTCATTAGTTTAAAGATTCAAAAAAAAAGAGGCTATCAGATTCTCAAGGGAGGGAAGTGAAATTTAAACTAAACACGACAGACACGGTAGAGAGAGGGATTCTTTCTGATGTGAGTAACATTAAGAATGCTGCTGGAATTAATGGATTTGTACTTTACCATGTGTTTCCAAATCTTAAAACTTGTGTTATATGTAAATCGTTTCATCTAGTCCCGTTTGTCTTGATACTATTTGAGTAAACAGACTGTTTCATTGTTAAACATCTCTATGACTCTAAATGCTTTAATGTGACGTGCTAATTTTAGTATCACGCCACGTCAGGCCAATGATAATTTTTAAAATTCGTTCTTGGAGTGAAGGCGTTGCTAGTTGGACCAGCATTTATTGCTCATCCCCAATTACTCAGTGGGCAGGTAAGAGTCAACCCCATTGATATGGGGCTAGAATCACATGTAGGCAAAACCAGGTAAGGATGGCATTTTCCTTCCCTAAAGGACATTAATGATGTAGGTTTGCTCGTTGAGCTGGAAGATTCATATTCAGACGTTTCGTCACCACACCAGGTATCATCAGTGAGCCTCTGGATGAAACACTGGTGCCATGGTCCACTTTCTATTTATGCGTTTAGGTTTCCTCAGGTTTGTGACATCATTTCCTGCTCTTTTTCTCAGGGGGTGGTAAATGGGATCCAAGTCAATGTGTTTGTTGGTAGACTTCTGGTTGGAATGCCAAGCTTTTGGGAATTCTCGTGCGTGTCTCTGGTTGGCTTGTCCTAGGATGGATGTGTTGTCCCAGTCGAAGTGGTGCCCTTCCTCATCCATATGTGAGGGTACTAGTGAGAGAGGGTCATATCTTTTTCTGGCTGGTTGGTGTTCGTGTATCCTGATGGCTAGTTTTCTGCCTGTTTGTCCAATGTAGTGTTTGTTACAGTTCTTGCGAGGTTTTTTGGCAAATGACATTAGTTTTGCTTGTTGTCTGTATAGGGTCTTTCAAGTTTACTAGCTGCTGTTTTAGTGTGTTGGTGGGTTTGTGAGCTACCATGATGCCAAGGGATCTGAGTACCCAATGAACACAGTCCGCCGATTTCTCAGCAACAAACCCAAACAAGCAGACAAAACAACCCAGAAACCCTATCCACTCTCCCCTACATCAAAGGCATCTTGGAAATGACTGCCAGACTACTCACACCAGATGAGGAAGGACACCACTTTGACTGGGACAACACACCCATCCTAGGACAAACCAAACTGAGACACGCACGAGAATTCCTGGAAGTGTGGCACTCCAACTGGAACTCTATCAACAAACACATTAACTTGGAGAAAGTGAGGACTGCAGATGCTGGAGATTAGAGTCGAGAACGTGCTGCTAGGAAAGCACAGCAGGTCAGGCAGCATCCGAGGAGCAGGAGAATCGACATTTCAGGCCTAAGCCCTTCATCAGGAATGAAGCTTGTGGGCCAGACGCTGAGCGATAAAAGGGAGGGGGGTGGGGTTAGGACAAAGGTAGCTGAGAAAGTGATAGGTGGATGAAGATGTGGGAGAAGGTGAAGGTCAGAGGGGGTCGTGATGGACAGGTCAGGAGGGCGGTG
This sequence comes from Chiloscyllium punctatum, assembly GCF_047496795.1. Lineage (NCBI taxonomy): Eukaryota > Metazoa > Chordata > Chondrichthyes > Orectolobiformes > Hemiscylliidae > Chiloscyllium > Chiloscyllium punctatum. The sequence goes on along the minus strand of NC_092772.1, from coordinate 56,101,358 downwards.
CCGAATTGGAGGCTTGGGACTGGGATAATGTGGGAGGAGGGGAAATGAGGAAGCTGTTAAAATCCGCATTTATCCCGTGTGGTTGCGGGGTCCCAAGGCAGAATAGGAGGCGTTCTTCCTCCAGGCATCGGGTGGTTAGGGTGTGGCGGTGGAGGAGGCCCAGGACCTGCATGTCTTTGACAGATTGTGAGGGGTAGTTGAAGTGTTCAGCTACAGGGTTGGTGGGGTTGGGGGGTGCAGATATCCCAGAGATGTTCTCTGAAACAATCCACAAGAAGGCGTCCTGTCTCCCCGATGTATAGGAGACCACACGAGGTACAACCGATGCAGTAGATGACATTGGTGGAGGTACAGGTAAATTCCTGATGGATGTGAAAAGATCCCGTGGGGCTTTGGAGAGAGGGGAGGGGAGTTCTTCCGCAGTTCCGTCATCAGGTCCACGTCCCCCACCAGCCGACACCCCACTCCTGGACCTTTCCCTGCCACTGCAGGAAGTGCAAAACCTGTGCCCACATACTCCCCTCACCTCCATCCAAGGCTTCAAGGGACATCCGTCAGAAATTTACCTGTACCTCGACCAACGTCATCTACTGTATCCGTTGCACCTGACGTGGTCTCCTTTACATCGGGGAGACAGGACGTCTCCTTGCAGATCGTTTCAGAGAACATCTCTGGGATACCCGCACCCATCGCCCCCGTGGCTGAACACTTCAATTCCCCCTCCCACTCCATCAAGGACATGCAGGTTCTGGGGCCTCCTCCACTGACAAACCGTTACCACCCAACACTTGAAGGAGAAATGCCTCATATTCCACCCTGGGACCCTGCAACCACACGGGATTAATGTGGATTTCAACAGCTTCCTCATTTCCCTTCCACCCCCCCCAACATTATCCAATTCGAAGTCTCCAACTCTGCACCACCCTTCTGACCTGTCCATCACTACCCCCCTGACCTATCACCTTCTCCCACCTATCGCTTTCTCAGCTACCTTCCCCCCAGCCGCAACCCCCTCCCTTTTATCTCTCAGCCCACAAGCCCCATTCCTGACGAAGAGCTTATGCCCAAAACGTTGATTCTCCTGCTCCTCGGATGCTGCCTGACCTGCTGTGCTTTTCCAGCAACACACTCTCGACATTGACTTGGATTCCATTTACCACCCCGGAGAAAAAGAATAGGAAATGGCTTCACCGTCCCAAGGAAGCCGAAACACATAAACAGACAGCGGGCCATACCATCAGTGTTTCATCCGGAGGCTCACTGATGATGTTACCTAGTATGGTGACGAAACGTCTGAAAATGAACGTTCCAGCTCAGCGAGCAAGCCTACATCCAGAACCTCAGCCTGAGCTACAAATCTTCTCAAAACTCATTGACATTAATGAACCAGATGGGTTTTTTTCCCGACAATGGATTCATGGTCATTATTAGATTCTTCATACCAGGTATTTACTGAATTCGAATTTCACCACCTGTTAAGGCACCATTTGAAACCATGTCCTCAGAACATTATCAATGTCACTGGATTAATAGTCCAACAATAATATCAGTGGGCCATCAACTCACAAAATGAATTCTAAATTTCAATATTAAATAAAGAGCATGTATTACAGAGCAACCTTCACCCCTGCAATGCTGCAAGCCTATTGGCCAATAAGAGATGTTTTTGGACATATGGTCACTGCTGTAATGGAGAGATTCAAACAGTTAATTTCCATACAGCAAGATGCCACAAACAACACAAACCATCTGCTTCCTCAAGGACTTAGGCAGAAATATTGGCCCCAGGATACTGGCAATAAAACTCTGCTGACGTTATGTTTAATGCTCCTATGTCATTCCCTTTTCGAATGTCACCTTCAGAGAAATATCACCTGAACTTGAAACGGACATCGACTCAATTATAATCATCTCGGAGAGGACAGGGTCTCCATTTAGCTACTAACCTGACAGATGATACAATAGTGAGGCACTCCCTCAGCACTGACCCTCCGACAGTGCGGCGCTCCCTCAGCACTGACCCTCCGACAGTGCGGCGCTCCCTCAGCACTGACCCTCCGACAGTGCGGCGCTCCCTCAGCACTGACCCTCCGACAGTGCCCACTCCCTCAGCACTGACCTTCCGACAGTGCGTTGGTCCCTCAGCACTGACCCTCCGACAGTGCGGCGCTCACTCAGCACTGACCCTCCGACAGTGCCCACTCCCTCAGCACTGACCCTCCGACAGTGCCCACTCCCTCAGCACTGACCCTCCGACAGTGCCCACTCCCTCAGCACTGACCCTCCGACAGTGCCCACTCCCTCAGCACTGACCCTCCGACAGTGCCCACTCCCTCAGCACTGACCCTCCGACAGTGCCCACTCCCTCAGCACTGACCTTCCGACAGTGCGTTGGTCCCTCAGCACTGACCCTCCGACAGTGCGGCGCTCACTCAGCACTGACCCTCCGACAGTGCCCACTCCCTCAGCACTGACCCTCCGACAGTGCCCACTCCCTCAGCACTGACCCTCCGACAGTGCCCACTCCCTCAGCACTGACCCTCCGACAGTGCCCACTCCCTCAGCACTGACCCTCCGACAGTGCCCACTCCCTCAGCACTGACCTTCCGACAGTGCGTTGGTCCCTCAGCACTGACCCTCCGACAGTGCGGCGCTCACTCAGCACTGACCCTCCGACAGTGCCCACTCCCTCAGCACTGACCCTCCGACAGTGCCCACTCCCTCAGCACTGACCCTCCGACAGTGCCCACTCCCTCAGCACTGACCCTCCGACAGTGCCCACTCCCTCAGCACTGACCCTCCGACAGTGCCCACTCCCTCAGCACTGACCCTCCGACAGTGCGGCACTCCCTCAGCACTGACCCTCCGACAGTGTGGCACTCCCTCAGCACTGACCCTCCGACAGTGCCCACTCCCTCAGCACTGACCCTCCGACCGTGCGGCGCTCCCTCAGCACTGACCCTCCGACAGTGCCCACTCCCTCAGCACTGACCCTCTGACAGTGCCCACTCCCTCAGCACTGACCCTCTGACAGTGCCCACTCCCTCAGCACTGACCCCCCCGACAGTGCCCACTCCCTCAGCACTGACCCTCCGACAGTGCCCACTCCCTCAGCACTGACCCTCCGACAGTGCGGCACTGCCAATGTGAAGTGCCATTCAGCCTAACACATAAATACTAGCCCCATAGGAGATAATGCTTTCTTTCAACCTGCGGGCAGTGCCATTTCCCCGAGAACGTGGCCAATTAACCAGCTTGGCGTTGGAACGATACCAACAAAGAGAAATATCGCTGGCCACGACCTAGTCGGTTGACCGCCCTCCCAGCGCCAATACCACCCGAAGTGCATCTGGGGCACACGTTAGTCCCGGGGTGACGATCGAAGAGGGAATGACACTGGAGCATTAAAGGCCACCCCAAAGGTCAAAGACTGGCCTCCGAAACATTGACCGAAGATGCCAATGTGGGGGCTGCTGGGTAATGGAGGCAGGGCGTGCTCACCACGTCTTCGCTGCTGCACGATACCACATGTTGGAGTTTGATCTCGGGCATCCTGGAAACAGGGGCGAAGAAATGGCAAAGGGAAGACCTTATGGAGAGTTTGTTTGGCCGAGGGAGGTCGAGAAAGTCAAGCAAAAAAAAAAAATTCTCAGGATCGCGGCTGAAACCCCTCGGGGGTGAGAGAGGGCGATGTTTTAGGGGGGGGGTTCTCCTCATGGATAGCCGCGAAAACGGCAGGAACCTCCTTTAAGAAGAGTTTAAAATGTTGGGCTTGTCCTCCATCTTCCTCCCGGAGGCGCGCGTTCCGCCTCCACTTCCGGGTCACGCTCCCCTCAACGGACAAAAAAAACTCATTTCAAATTTAAATTGCACTTAAAACCGTCACCCCGCTCACTCACAGGACGTCGGCATTGACACTTGAGGACTTTATTTTTATTTTTGTTGGGTTTTTTTTCCCGCCCCCCGTCACGATTTGCTGCTTGCGGTGGCGCCAGGATGTCAAAGGTCAATGGTCAGCGCCGCGCCCGCGTGTGAGCGGTTAGGCCGCCGCCATCTTTGAGGCTGGCGCAGTGCCCAGTCTGGGCCAAGGGGGGGAGGTGTCACGTGGCCATTTGTGTTGGGAATGGCTCTTGGTGGGGGTTGGGGGATGGGAATGGGGAACGTTGAGGTGGGGGGGGGAAGGGGAGGAGATGGGACGGGGGAGACAGGAGGAGGTGGGGGGATGGGAATCGGTGATGGGGGGGGGGATGGGGAGGTGGGGGAGGGGGGGTCAAGACGAGATTGGAATGGGGGAGGTGGACTGATGGGGGTGGGGGGAAGGAGGTGGGATACTGGGAGTTGGGGTTCGCATGGGGGGGGTGGGAGGATGGGAAAGTGGGGAGACGGGAACGGGGAGGAGGGGGGAGATGGGAATGGGGGAGGGGTGATGGGAAAGTGGGGAGTCATAGAGATGTACAGCACGGAAACAGACCCTTCGGCCCAACCCGTCCATGCTGACCCAGATATCCCAACCCAATCTAGTCCCACCTGCCAGCACCCGGCCCATATCCCTCCAAACCCTTCCTATTCATATACCCATCCAAATGCCCCTTAAATGTTGTAATTGTACCAGCCTCCACCACATCCTCTGGCAGCTCATTCCATACACCCTCTGGGTGAAAAAGTTGCCCCTTAGCTCTCTTTTATATCTTTCCCCTCTCACCCTAAACCTATGCTCCTCTAGTTCTGGACTCCCCGACCCCAGGGAAAAGACTTTGTCTATTTATCCTATCCATGCCCCTCATGATTTTATAAACCTCTATAAGGTCACCCCTCAGCCTCCGACACTCCAGGGAAAACAGCCCCGGCCTGTTCTTAAGTGTATAAGTCCTGCTAAGATTTACTTTCCCAAAATGCAGCACCTCACAATTATCCAAATTAAACTCCATCTGCCACATCTCAGCCCATTGGCCCATCTGGTCCAGATCCTGTTGTAATCTGCGGTAACCTTCTTTGCTGTCCACTACACCTCCAATTTCGGTGTCATCTGCAAACTTATCTGTCACCATAACCCCTATGTTGACCCCCTCCATAAATGACGAAAAGTAGAGGGCCCAGCACCGATCCTTGTGGCACTCCACTGGTCACAGGCCTCCAGTCTGAAAAAACAACCCTCCACCACCACCCTCTGTCTTCTACCTTCGAGCCAGCTCTGTATCCAAATGGCTTGTTCTCCCTGTATTCCAGGTGGTCTAATTTTACTAACCAGCGACTGAAAGAAAGCGAGGACTGCAGATGCTGGAGAGTCAGAGTTGAAAAGTGTGGATCTGGAACAGGGCTTTTGCCCGAAACGTCGATTCTCCTGCTCCTCGGACGCTGCCTGACCTGCTGTGCTTTTCCAGCACCACACTTTTCAAACCTTGCTCACCAGTCTACCATGAGGTGCATTTTGGTTGGTTTTGATCATGTTAATTTACAAAGGGTTCCTTTCCTTGCTCCCTGACCTATATCTATTTATCTTTTAGATAGGAGCCAATTTTAATAGGCTTTCTTGAGTTCATCAAGGAGTGAGTTATTTTCGTTGCTAAACATGAGAGGAATTAATAACACCACACACACGCAGAACAGAAATAAGAATTAAATCCAAAAAAAACCTTTTGAGTGAATGGGTATATGTATAGGAGGGGTTGACATGAATATGGGCCAAGTGCTGATAAATGGGACTAGATTTATATAGGATATCTGGTCAGCATGAATGAGTTGGACCAAAGGGTTTGTTTCCATGCTACACAGCTCAATGACTCCATCAGCAGAAAAATGTATACCTCCTGTCTCTGTACCTTTTGTAAAGAGAAGATTATTGAACACTGTGGCCATTACATTGGCTGCTATATGCAGAATGAACATTGATCACTGAGCAGGCAATTTTGAGTTTCTTGGTTTTGCAGTTTGTTGTAATTTATCTTTATTCCTTACGACAGTTGCTGTGTCCAGAGTAAAGGTTATATTTTCCCTTTACCTACAATGCAGGGGTGTTTAATACTGTGTTCAAACTTGATCATCACAGCACGTGTCCACACACACTGATACGTCGAGCAACCAGACGAGAGGTTCTATTTGGATTTTCAGTCCTTTTTTATTTACATTCCTCGAAAGGTCAGACCTGGTTCCTGCTGAGAGCAGCATGTTGTATAATCAGTCTCATGGCATCTCATCCTTTGAAGTCTCTCTCTTTAAAGTTTCCTTGTTTCTGCCATGGGTCCACTCAGGATTCTGCCACTGAATTTATATCACAGTCATCTTTGGAGAGACAGGTTAGAAATACAAGTACTGTATTTTTATCAGTACTTTGGGTTCTGATCCATCATCCTGACACCAACAAATCCTCAGCCTAAGAACGAGCATCTCCATGGGGCATCTGCTAAAACAAGGCATCGTTTCAAAAATAGAATTCAAAAAAGCCAAAAAGAACTCACTCCTTCATACTCTCATTGTTTTACTCACGTCCTCTCTCTGTCTCTTGTAATTCTTACACTTTCCTTTCTCTGTCTCTATACCTCCATCTGTCTCTCTATCTCATTACCTCTATCTCTGTCTCTACCTCTATCTGTCTCTCTACCTCACTCCCTCTATCTCTGTCTCTATCTCTATCTATCTCTCTCTAACTCACTCCCTCTATCTCTATCTGCCTCTCTATCTCATTCCCTCTATCTCTGTCTCTATCTGTCTATCTCACTCCCTCTATCTCTGTCTCTATCTCTATCTATCTCTCTCTAACTCACTCCCTCTATCTCTATCTCTATCTGCCTCTCGATCTCATTCCCTCTATCTCTGTCTCTATCTGTCTATCTCACTCCCTCTATCTCTGTCTCTATCGCTACCAATGTCTCTAACTCACGCCATCTATCTCTGTCTCTATCTGTCTGTCACTCCCTCTATCTCTCGCTGTCTCTCTCTATCTCACTCCCTCAATCTCTACCTGTCTCTCTATCTCACTCCCTCTATCTCTGTCTCTATCTGTCTCTCTATCTCACTCCCTCTATCTCTGTCTCTATCTCTATCTGACTCTATCTCACACAACCACCTGATGAAGGAGCGATGCTCCGAAAGCTAGTGCTTCCAATTAAACCTGTTGGACTATAACCTGGTGTTGTGAGATTTTTAACCCTCTATCTCTCTAACTCT
>NC_092772.1:56036694-56089194 GCF_047496795.1 Chiloscyllium punctatum | reverse complement strand
CTCCCTCAGCACTGACCCTCCGACAGTGCGGCACTCCCTCAGCACTGACCCTCCGACAGTGCGGCACTCCCTCAGCACTGACCCTCCGACAGTGCCCACTCCCTCAGCACTGACCCTCCGACAGCGCGGCACTCCCTCAGCACTGACCCTCTGACAGTGCGTCACTCCCCCAGCACTGACCCTCCGACAGTGCGGCACTCCCTCAGCACTGACCCTCCGACAGTGCGGCACTCCCTCAGCACTGACCCTCCGACAGTGCGGCGCTCCCTCAGCACTGACCCTCCGACAGTGCGGCACTCCCCCAGCACTGACCCTCCGACAGTGCGGCACTCCCTCAGCACTGACCCTCCGACAGTGTGGCACTCCCCCAGCACTGACCCTCCGACAGTGCCCACTCCCTCAGCACTGACCCTCCGACAGTGCGGCACTCCCTCAGCACTGACCCTCCGACAGTGCGGCATACCCCAGCACTGACCCTACGACAGTGCCCACTCCCTCAGCACTGACCCTCCGACAGTGCGGCACTCCCCCAGCACTGACCCTCCGACAGCGCCCACTCCCTCAGCACTGACCCTCGGACAGTGCGGCACTCCCTCAGCACTGACCCTCCGACAGTGCGGCACTCCCTCAGCACTGACCCTCCAACAGTGCCCACTCCCTCAGCACTGACCCTCCAACAGTGCCCACTCCCTCAGCACTGACCATCCGACAGTGCGGCACTCCCTCAGTACTGACCCTCTGACAGTGCCCACTCCCTCAGCACTGACCCTCCGACAGTGCGGCACTCCCTCAGCACTGACCCTCCGACAGTGCGGCACTCCCTCAGCACTGACCCTCCCACTGTTCTGCACTCCCTCAGCACTGACCCTCCGACAGTGCCCACTCCCTCAGCACTGACCCTCCGACAGTGCCCACTCCCTCAGCACTGACCCTCCGACAGTGCGGCACTCCCTCAGCACTGACCCTCCGACAGTGCGGCTATCCCTCAGCACTGACCCTCCGACAGTGCGGCACTCCCTCAGCACTGACTCTCCGACAGTGCGGCACTCCCTCAGCACTGACCCTCCGACAGTGCGGCACTCCCCCAGCACTGACCCTCCGACAGTGCGGCACTCCCTCAGCACTGACCCTCCGACAGTGCGGCGCTCCCTCAGCACTGACCCTCCGACAGTGCGGCACTCCCCCAGCACTGACCCTCCGACAGTGCGGCACTCCCCCAGCACTGACCCTCCGACAGTGCGGCACTCCCTCAGCACTGACCCTCCGACAGTGTGGCACTCCCTCAGCACTGACCCTCCGACAGTGAGGCACTCCCCCAGCACTGACCCTCCGACAGTGCCCACTCCCTCAGCACTGACCCTCCGACAGTGCGGCACTCCCTCAGCACTGACCCTCCGACAGTGCGGCATACCCCAGCACTGACCCTACGACAGTGCCCACTCCCTCAGCACTGACCCTCCGACAGTGCGGCACTCCCCCAGCACTGACCCTCCGACAGCGCCCACTCCCTCAGCACTGACCCTCGGACAGTGCGGCACTCCCTCAGCACTGACCCTCCGACAGTGCGGCACTCCCTCAGCACTGACCCTCCAACAGTGCCCACTCCCTCAGCACTGACCCTCCAACAGTGCCCACTCCCTCAGCACTGACCCTCCGACAGTGCGGCACTCCCTCAGCACTGACCCTCCGACAGTGTCCACTCCCTCCGCACTGACCCTCCGACAGTGCGGCACTCCCTCAGTACTGACCCTCTGACAGTGCCCACTCCCTCAGCACTGACCCTCCGACAGTGCGGCACTCCCTCAGCACTGACCCTCCGACAGTGCGGCACTCCCTCAGCACTGACCCTCCCACTGTTCTGCACTCCCTCAGCACTGACCCTCCGACAGTGCCCACTCCCTCAGCACTGACCCTCCGACAGTGCCCACTCCCTCAGCACTGACCCTCCGACAGTGTGGCACTCCCTCAGCACTGACCCTCCCACTGTTCTGCACTCCCTCAGCACTGACCCTCCGACAGTGCCCACTCCCTCAGCACTGACCCTCCGACAGTGCGGCACTCCCTCAGCACTGACCCTCCGACAGCGTGGCACTCCCTCAGCACTGACCCTCCGACAGTGTGGCACTCCCTCAGCACTGACCCTCCCACTGTTCTGCACTCCCTCAGCACTGACCCTCCCCCATTGTGGCCCTTACCCAGTTTTCCCCAGGGTTGGGGATTCGAAGACCAGTGGTGCATATGTTTAAGGTGAGAGGAGAAAGATTTAACAAAGATACGAGGGTCAACTTTCTCACACGTGGGGGAGGGTTTCAGATTCCTGGATCATTGGGGTGCATTCTCGGGTAGGAGGGACCTCTACAAACAGGATGTCTACACCTGAACCAGAGCGGTCCCAATATCCTGTGGGGGGGATATTTGCGAATGCTCTTCGGGAGGGTGCAATCTAATTCGGCAGGGGGATGGGAACCTAAAGTGTAGTTCCAGTGTCCAGGAGGTTTGAAGGCAGTGAGGTCAGAAATGAGGATTCAAGGTCACTAGAGTGTGCCGGCCGGTAGGAAGCTGGTTTGAAGTGTGTCTACATCAATGCCAGGAGCATCCAGAATAAGGTGGGTGAACGTGCAGTATGGATTGGTACCTGGGATTTCAATATTGTGGCCATTTCGGAGACATGGATAGAGCAGGGACAGGAATGGTTGTTACAGGTTCCAGGATTTAGATGTCTCAGTGAGCACAGAGAGGAGGGTGTGGCATTGTTGGTCAAGGACAGTATTACATTGACAGAAAGGACTTTTGATGAGGACTTGTCTACTGAGGTAGTACGGGCTGAGGTTAGAAACAGGAAAGGAGAGGTCACCCTGTTGGGAGTTTTCTATAGGCCTCTGAATAGTTCCAGAGATGTCGAGGAAAGGATAGCAAAGATGATTCTCGCTAGGAGCGAGAGTAACAGGGCAGTTGTTATGGGGAACTTTAACTTTACAGATATTGACTGGAAATGCTATAGTTTGAGTATTTTCGATGGGTCAGTTTTTGTCCAATGTGTGCAGGATGGTTTCCTGACACAGTACGTAGACAGACCAACAAGAGGCAAGGCCACATTGGATTTGGTACTGGGTTATGGACCCAGCCAGGTGTTAGATTTGGAGGTAGGTGAGCACTTTGGTGATTGTGACTACAATTCGGTTATGTTTATTTTACCGATGGAAAGGGATAGGTATATACCGCAAGGCAAGAGTTATAACTGTGGGAAAGGAAATTACGATGCGATTCGGCAAGATTTAGGATGCATAGGATGGGGAAGGAAACTCAAGGGATGGGCACAACTGAAATGTGGAGCTTATTTAAGGAACAGCGAGTGCGGGATTTTGATAAGTATGTACTTGTCAGGCAGGGAGGAAGTGGTTAAGTGAAGGAGCCGTGGTTTACTAAGGAAGTTGAATCGCTTGTTAAGAGGAAGAAGAAGGGTTGTGTTCAGATGAGATGTGAAGGCTCAGTTAGGGCTCTTGAGGGTTACAAGGTTAGCCAGGAAAGACCTAAAGAGAGAGCTAAGAAAAGCCAAAAGGGGACACAAGAAGTTGTTGGTGGATAGGATCAAGGTAAACCCGAAAGCTTTCTACAGGTATATCAGAAATAAAAGAATGACCAGAGTAGGGCCAGTCAAGGACAGTTGTGGGAAGTTGAGTGTGGAGTCTGAGGCAATAGGGGAAACGCTAAAAGAATATTCATACTGGAAAAAGACAATGTTGTCGATAATATACTGAGATACAGGCTACTAGACTGGACAGGATTGAGGTTCACAGGGAGGAGGTGTTAGCAATTCTGTAAGGGTGAAAATAGATAAGTCCCCTGGGCCAGATGGGATTTATCCGAGAATTCTCTGGGAAGTCAGGGAGGAGATTGCTGAGCCTTTGACTTTGATCTTTATGTCATCATTGTCTACAGGGATAGTACCAGAAGGCTGGGAGCAGAAAGGCCTTTCTCTGTGCTGTAGACTTCGCTGATGGAGTTTATAGATATCTCTTTGGCTTGTGTAGAAATCCCCTGGCGCAGGGTTTAAACTTCCTCAGTTGCAAGTCACGTGATTTGCTGATCTCTCTTACTGCTCTCAGTGTACTCCAAGGTGACTGCACTTTTCCAACTACATAATCGTGTCCAGGTCTCACCCGACCCTCAGCCTAACTCCATCCTGCATTACTATCACTCCCCCTTCATCCCCATCAGTACCACTCTTCACTGCCCTGTTCCCCCCCCCCCCCTTGAGAAGGTGGGGGTGAGCTGCCTTCTTGCAGTCCATGTGCTGTGGGTAGACCCACAATGTCCCTGAGGGAGGGAATCCCAGGATTCTGACCAAGGAAGGAACGGGAGGTATATTTCCAAGTCGGGAGGGTGAGGGGCTCGGAGGGGAACCTGCAGGGGGGTGGTGTTCCCATGTACCTGCTGCCCCCTTGTCCTTCTAGATGGAAGTGGCCGTGGGTTTGGAAGGTACTGTTCTGATGTTGATGGTAACCCCAGGTCACCATTTAATTATAATGTGGAGACAGGAAATACAGTCTAAAAGGGATATAAATTCAGTGTCTATCCACACGGAGGGAGAGGGAGAGAGACCAGGGAATTCCCCTCCAGACGAGGTGTGAAAGGGTAGACCGAACAGGGAGAAACATTCACAACAATCTCCAGACATGAGTCAGACAGTGAACAACGACAGGGAGAAATCCCAACAATCTGGGCAAGAGACTGTCTTTCCAGGAACACCCAGCAGCAGGGGACAAGAATGAGTGAGTGTGTGTGTGTCTGTGTGAGAGTGTGCGTGTGTGTGTGTGTGTGAGAGTGTGTGTGTCTGTGTGAGAGTGTGCGTGTGTGTGAGAGTGTCTGTGTGAGAGTGTGCGTGTGTGTGTGTGTGAGAGTGTGCGTGTGTGTGTGTGTGTGTCTGTGTGTGTGTGAGTGTCTGTGTGTGTGTGTGTATCTGTGTGAGTGTGAGTGTGTGTGTCTGTGTGTGTGTGTCTGTGTGTGTGTCTGTGTGAGAGTGTGTGTGTGTGTCTGTGTGTCCGTCCAAGTGGATGTGTGTGTGTCTATGTGAGTGTGTGTGTGCATGTGTCTATGTGAGATTGTGTGCGTCTGTGTGAATGCGTGTGCGTCCAAGTGAATGTGTGTGTGTGTCTGTGTGCATGTGTGTGTGTGCTTGCATCTGTGTGAGAATGTGTATGTGAGAGAGAGTGTATATATGTGAGAGTGTGCGTGTGTGTGAGTCTGTGTGTGAGAGAGATCACAGCTTTGAAAAGAACCATTAAGCACCCCTACTCTATAGGTAAAAGAATAGGTAGGTGATTCACTCTTTCTCTCTCTGTCAGAAATGTCTGCTCAGCTGCCAATTTGCCACTACTGGTAATGGCCATGTAATAGTTAGGGAGTGACTCAGAGAGTGACTCCGAGAGTGATCTGTACATCTTTTCATGTCAGTTTTGTTTCAGTCTCCCTTCTCATTGCTGTTTGTTATTATTTTCCTTGTGTTTGTGTAACCAATGAATTCACTCTCTTGTTCATGACCAGAAGACCAGCCAAATTAGTTCCTTTTGAAATATAAATCCATTGGATTCCCAAGGTCAGTAACCACACAAGAGGGGATCCTTTGGAAACAAATCCTGTTGTGGCCGAGCAAGGGGGCGGGAGGGTAAAGAAAGGGGAGATCTTGCCAATTTGGGGAATCCAGTCTGGAGCTGTAATAGCTCCGGAAATATCGCCCAGGACCTCAGCAGGTCAGGGGTCAGAGGTGAATGTCAGGACCGTCACCAAGGAGAAGGTGCTAGGGGTCGGAGGGTGGATAAAGCATCCTGCCTGGAGTTCTGATGGAGGTCGCCAAGGAGATTGTGGAGATGTGGCTGGGTGGTCTTTTAGAATCACTGGGAGCATCCCAAAAGGACTGGAAAATGGTGAACGGAATGGGCCCTGCTCAAGAATGGAGGGAGGCACTATAGACCGCTTAGTCTGAGCCCAGCTGGTGGGAGGATTTGGGAGTCCAGTATGAAGCATGAGATCGTGGAATACTTGGACGTGCCTGGTTAAATCGGGATGAGTCAGCACAGTTTCAGTGAGGGGTGGGGGGTGGGGGGGGTGTACCTGACAAATCTGTGCGAATTCTTTAAGAAGGTAACCGGGAGTTGAGAGGAGGGTGAGACAGTGAACGTGATTCCTTTTGATTTCCAGAGGACCATTGACAAGGTGCCAAGCGGGACGCTGCCAAGTGGTGTCAGGGACAAGGGGGTGGCATGGATAGAGGATTGGCTAACTGGTGGAAGGCAGAGAGAGTGGAGACAAAGGGGGGGGGGGGTCTTTCTCAGGATGGTGAGCGGTGGAGTTTCACCGGAAGGGCCAGTGTTGGGCCCACCCCTATTCCCGTCCTACCGTACGGGCGGAGGAGTTGAGGGGATCGACACGCAGTTTGCAGACGACCCAAACCCAGGTGGAGGGGGGGGGGGGGCAGGAGGTGTTAAGGGAGGCTGCAGACGGGACGTGGACAGGCCTGGAGAGTGAGCAATGAAGTGGCAGACGTGTGTGATAAACAGCATAGAGGCACAGACGGTTTTCCAAATGGGGAAGGGACGCGGAAACCCGAAGCAGCAAGAAGCTGTGGGAGTCCGAGATCAGGATTCATTTGGAACGGAGGAAGGCAACTCCAGACCATCTTGACAAGGCCAGAGTACAACAACGGGGACGTCCTGTGTGAGGCTCTGGTCAGACCACATATTGTGAGCAGTTAGCGAGTTTTGAGACGATTTGGAGCTCAGGTTAAGGTTCTGGATGTAGGTTTGCTCGCTCAGCTGGAAGGTTCACTTTCAGACGTTTCGTCACCATCTTCAGTGAGCCTCCAGACGAAGCACTGCTGGCGCTTCCTGCTTTCGAAGATTGGGTTTCCTTGGGTTGGTGGTGTCAGTTCCTGTGGTGACATCATTTCCTATGGTGATGTCATTTCCTCTTTCCGCCCACCCCGAGAGAAAAAAACCGGAAATGACATCACCGACCCAAAGAAACCCAAACATACAAATAGAATCATCAGGAGTGTTTCACTCCAGATTCCCCCCCCCCCACCGACCCTCAGTAACAGCAGTGTGTACCATCCCCTCCCTCCCCCCACCGACCCTCAGTAACTGCAGTGTGTACCATCCCCTCCCTCCCCCCACCGACACTCAGTAACAGCAGTGTGTACCATCCCCTCCCTCCCCCCACCGACCCTCAGTAACAGCAGTGTGGACCATCCCCTCCCTCCCTCCCCCCACCGACACTCAGTAACAGCAGTGTGTACCATCCCCTCCCTCCCCTCACCGACCCTCAGTAACTGCAGTGTGTACCATACCCTCCCTCCCCCACCGACCCTCAGTAACAGCAGTGTGTACCATCCCCTCCCTCCCCCCCACCGACACTCAGTAACAGCAGTGTGTACCATCCCCTCCCTCCCCCCACCGACCCTCAGTAACAGCAATGTGTACCATCCCCTCCCTCCTCCACCGACCCTCAGTAACAGCAGTGTGTACCATCCCCTCCCTCCCCCCACCGACCCTCAGTAACAGCAGTGTGTACCATCCCCTCCCTCCCCCCACCGACCCTCAGTAACAGCAGTGTGTACCATCCCCTCCCTCCCCCACCGACCCTCAGTAACAGCAGTGTGTACCATCCCCTCCCTCCCCCCCACCGAAACTCAGTAACAGCAGTGTGTACCATCCCCTCCCTCCCCCCCACCGACACTCAGTAACAGCAGTGTGTACCATCCCCTCCCTCCCCCCCACCGACACTCAGTAACAGCAGTGTGTACCATCCCCTCCCTCCCCCCACCGACCCTCAGTAACAGCAGTGTGTACCATCCCCTCCCTCCCCCTCCCCCCACCGACCCTCAGTAACAGCAGTGTGTACCATCCCCTCCCCCCCACCGAGCCTCAGTAACAGCAGTGTGTACCATCCCCTCCCTCCCCCCACCGACCCTCAGTAACAGCAGTGTGTACCATCCCCTCCCTCCCCCTCCCCCCACCGACCCTCAGTAACAGCAGTGTGTACCATCCCCTCCCCCCCACCGACCCTCAGTAACAGCAGTGTGTACCATCCCCTCCCTCCCCCCCACCGACCCTCAGTAACAGCAGTGTGTACCATCCCCTCCCTCCCCCACCGACCCTCAGTAACAGCAGTGTGTACCATCCCCTCCCTCCCCCCACCGACCCTCAGTAACAGCAGTGTGTACCATCCCCTCCCTCCCCCTCCCCCCACCGACCCTCAGTAACAGCAGTGTGTACCATCCCCTCCCTCCCCCACCGACACTCAGTAACAACAGTGTGTACCATCCCCTCCCTCCCCCCACCGACACTCAGTAACAACAGTGTGTACCATCCCCTCCCTCCCCCCACCGACGCTCAGTAACAGCAGTGTGTACCATCCCCTCCCTCCCCACCGACCCTCAGTAACAGCAGTGTGTACCATCCCCTCCCTCCCCCCACCGACGCTCAGTAACAGCAGTGTGTACCATCCCCTCCCTTCCCCCCACCGACCCTCAGTAACAGCAGTGTGTACCATCCCCTCCCCCCCACCGACCCTCAGTAACAGCAGTGTGTACCATCCCCTCCCTCCCCCCACCGACCCTCAGTAACAGCAGTGTGTACCATCCCCTCCCTCCCCCAACCGACCCTCAGTAACAGCAGTGTGTACCATCCCCTCCCTCCCCCCACCAACCCTCAGTAACAGCAGTGTGTACCATCCCCTCCCTCCCCCCACCGACCCTCAGTAACAGCAGTGTGTACCATCCCCTCCCTCCCCCCACCGACCCTCAGTAACAGCAGTGTGTACCATCCCCTCCCTCCCCCCACCGACCCTCAGTAACAGCAGTATGTACCATCCCCTCCCTCCCCCCCACCGACCCTCAGTAACAGCAGTGTGTACCATCCCCTCCCCCCCACCGACCCTCAGTAACAGCAGTGTGTACCATCCCCTCCCTCCCCCCACCGACCCTCAGTAACAGCAGTGTGTACCATCCCCTCCATCCCCCCACCGACGCTCAGTAACAGCAGTGTGTACCATCCCCTCCCCCCCCCACCGACCCTCAGTAACAGCAGTGTGTACCATCCCCTCCCTCCCCGCACCGACCCTCAGTAACAGCAGTGTGTACCATCCCCTCCCTCCCCCACCGACCCTCAGTAACAGCAGTGTGTACCATCCCCTCCCTCCCCCCACCGACACTCAGTAACAGCAGTGTGTACCATCCCCTCCGTCCCCCCACCGACCCTCAGTAACAGCAGTGCGTACCATCCCCCCTTCCCCCCCACCGACCCTCAGTAACAGCAGTGTGTACCATCCCCTCCCTCCCCCACCGACCCTCAGTAACAGCAGTGTGTACCATCCCCTCCCTCCCCCCCACCGACCCTCAGTAACAGCAGTGTGTACCATCCCTTCCCTCCCCCCCACCGACCCTCAGTAACAGCAGTGTGTACCATCCCCTCCCTCCCCCCACCGACGCTCAGTAACAGCAGTGTGTACCATCCCCTCCCTCCCCCCACCGACCCTCAGTAACAGCAGTCTGTACCATCCCCTCCGTCCCCCCACCGACCCTCAGTAACAGCAGTGTGTACCATCCCCTCCCTCCCCCCACCGACCCTCAGTAACAGCAGTGTGTACCATCCCTTCCCTCCCCCCCACCGACCCTCAGTAACAGCAGTGTGTACCATCCCCTCCCTCCCCCCCACCGACCCTCAGTAACAGCAGTGTGTACCATCCCCTCCCTCCCCCCACCGACACTCAGTAACAGCAGTGTGTACCATCCCCTCCCTCCCCGCACCGACACTCAGTAACAGCAGTGTGTACCACCCCCTCACCTCCCCCCACCGACCCTCAGTAACAGCAGTGCGTACCATCCCCTCCATCCCCCCACCGACGCTCAGTAACAGCAGTGTGTACCATCCCCTCCCTCCCCCCCACCGACCCTCAGTAACAGCAGTGTGTACCATCCCCTCCCTCCCCCCACCGACCCTCAGTAACAGCAGTCTGTACCATCCCCTCCCTCCCCCCACCAACGCTCAGTAACAGCAGTATGTACCATCCCCTCCCTCCCCCCCACACTCAGTAACAGCAGTGTGTACCATCCCCTCCCTCCCCCCACCGACCCTCAGTAACAGCAGTGTGTACCATCCCCTCCCTCCCCCACCGACCCTCAGTAACAGCAGTGTGTACCATCCCCTCCCTCCCCCCGACACTCAGTAACAGCAGTGTGTACCATCCCCTCCCTCCCCCACCGACGCTCAGTAACAGCAGTGTGTACCATCCCCTCCCTCCCCCACCGACGCTCAGTAACAGCAGTGTGTACCATCCCCTCCCTCCCCCACCGACGCTCAGTAACAGCAGTGTGTACCATCCCCTCCCTCCCCCCCACACTCAGTAACAGCAGTGTGTACCATCCCCTCCCTCCCCCCACCGACCCTCAGTAACAGCAGTGTTTACCATCCCCTCCCTCCCCCCCACCCACCCTCAGTAACAGCAGTGTGTACCATCCCCTCCCTCCCCCCCACACTCAGTAACAGCAGTGTGTACCATCCCCTCCCTCCCCCCCACACTCAGTAACAGCAGTGTGTACCATCCCCTCCCTCCCCCCACCGACCCTCAGTAACAGCAGTGTGTACCATCCCCTCCCTCCCCCCACCGACCCTCAGTAACAGCAGTGTGTACCATCCCCTCCCTCCCCCCCACACTCAGTAACAGAAGTGTGTACCATCCCCTCCCCCCCCACCGACCCTCAGTAACAGCAGTGTGTACCATCCCCTCCCTCCCCCACCGACCCTCAGTAACAGCAGTGTGTACCATCCCCTCCCTCCCCCACCGACCCTCAGTAACAGCAGTGTGTACCATCCCCTCCCTCCCCCACCGACCCTCAGTAACAGCAGTGTGTACCATCCCCTCCCTCCCCCACCGACCCTCAGTAACAGCAGTGTGTACCATCCCCTCCCTCCCCCCACCCACGCTCAGGAACAGCAGTGTGTACCATCCCCTCCCTCCCCCCACCGACCCTCAGTAACAGTAGTGTGTACCATCCCCTCCCTCCCCCCACCGACCCTCAGTAACAGCAGTGTGTACCATCCCCTCCCCCCACCGACCCTCAGTAACAGTAGTGTGTACCATCCCCTCCCTCCCCCCACCGACCCTCAGTAACAGCAGTGTGTACCATCCCCTCCCTCACCCACCGACCCTCAGTAACAGCAGTGTGTACCATCCCCTCCCTTCCCCCCACCGACCCTCAGTAACAGCAGTGTGTACCATCCCCTCCCCCCACTGACGCTCAGTAACAGCAGTGTGTACCATCCCCTCCCTCCCCCCCACCGACCCTCAGTAACAGCAGTGTGTACCTTCCCCTCCCTCCCCCCCACCGACCCTCAGTAACAGCAGTGTGTACCATCCCCTCCCTCCCCCACCGACGCTCAGTAACAGCAGTGTGTACCATCCCCTCCCTCCCCCACCGACCCTCAGTAACAGCAGTGTGTACCATCCCCTCCCTCCCCCACCGACCCTCAGTAACAGCAGTGTGTACCATCCCCTCCCTCCCCCACCGACGCTCAGTAACAGCAGTGTGTACCATCCCCTCCCTCCCCCCACCGACCCTCAGTAACAGCAGTGTGTACCATC
This sequence comes from Chiloscyllium punctatum, assembly GCF_047496795.1. Taxonomy (NCBI): domain Eukaryota; kingdom Metazoa; phylum Chordata; class Chondrichthyes; order Orectolobiformes; family Hemiscylliidae; genus Chiloscyllium; species Chiloscyllium punctatum. The sequence goes on along the minus strand of NC_092772.1, from coordinate 56,077,554 downwards.
CCCTCCCTCCCCACACCGACCCTCAGTAACAGCAGTGTGTACCATCCCCTCCCCCCCACCGACCCTCAGTAACAGCAGTGTGTACCATCCCCTCCCTCCCCCCCCACCGACCCTCAGTAACAGCAGTGTGTACCCTCCCCTCCCTCCCCCCACCGACGCTCAGTAACAGCAGTGTGTACCATCCCCTCCCTCCCCCCACCGACCCTCAGTAACAGCAGTGTGTACCATCCCCTCCCTCCCCCCCACCGACCCTCAGTAACAGCAGTGTGTACCATCCCTTCCCTCCCCCCACCGACCCTCAGTAACAGCAGTGTGTACCATCCCCTCCCTCCCCCCCACCGACCCTCAGTAACAGCAGTGTGTACCATCCCCTCCCTCCCCCCACCGACCCTCAGTAACAGCAGTGTGTACCATCCCCTCCCTCCCCCCACCGACCCTCAGTAACAGCACTGTGTACCATCCCCTCCCTCCCCCCACCGACCCTCAGTAACAGCAGTGTGTACCATCCCCTCCCTCCCCCCACCGACGCTCAGTAACAGCAGTGTGTACCATCCCCTCCATCCCCCACCGACCCTCAGTAACAGCAGTGTGTACCATCCCCTCCCTCCCCCCACCGACGCTCAGTAACAGCAGTGTGTACCATCCCCTCCATCCCCCACAGACCCTCAGTAACAGCAGTGTGTACCATCCCCTCCCTCCCCCACCGACCCTCAGTAACAGCAGTGTGTACCATCCCCTCCCTCCCCCACCGACCCTCAGTAACAGCAGTGTGTACCAATCCCTCCCTCCCCCCACCGACCCTCAGTAACAGCAGTGTGTACCATCCCCTCCCTCCCCCACCGACCCTCAGTAACAGCAGTGTGTACCATCCCCTCCCTCCCCCACCGACCCTCAGTAACAGCAGTGTGTACCATCCCCTCCCTCCCCCCCACCGACGCTCAGTAACAGCAGTGTGTACCATCCCCTCCCTCCCCCCCACCGACCCTCAGTAACAGCAGTGTGTACCATCCCCTCCCTCCCCCCCACGCTCAGTAACAGCAGTGTGTACCATCCCCTCCCTCCCCCCACCGACCCTCAGTAACAGCAGTGTGTACCATCCCCTCCCTCCCCCCACCGACCCTCAGTAACAGCAGTGTGTACCATCCCCTCCCTCCCCCACCGACCCTCAGTAACAGCAGTGTGTACCATCCTCTCCATCCCCCACCGACCCTCAGTAACAGCAGTGTGTACCATCCCCTCCCTCCCTCCCCCACCGACCCTCAGTAACAGCAGTGTGTACCATCCCCTCCCTCCCCCCACCGACCCTCAGTAACAGCAGTGTGTACCATCCCCTCCCTCCCCCACCGACCCTCAGTAACAGCAGTGTGTACCATCCTCTCCATCCCCCACCGACGCTCAGAAACAGCAGTTTGTACCATCCCCTCCCTCCCCCACCAACCCTCAGTAACAGCAGTGTGTACCATCCCCTCCCTCCCCCCCACCGACCCTCAGTAACAGCAGTGTGTACCATCCCCTCCCTCCCCCCACCGACCCTCAGTAACAGCAGTGTGTACCATCCCCTCCCTCCCCCCACCGACCCTCAGTAACAGCAGTGTGTACCATCCCCTCCCTCCCCCCACCGACCCTCAGTAACAGTAGTGTGTACCAAGATACACTGCAGAAAACCCCCTCAGACCCCACCTCCCAAACCCACGGCCAATTCCTTCTGCCAGGACAGGGGGCTGTCGATACAACACTCCACCCTGTTCCTTGCAGATGAGTCACTCAGGTTTGTGAAGGTGCAGTGAATAATTAAACAGGAGAATGGCCCGTCTGCCTTTTATGACATTAACCTTGTGAGCAGATATCTCACTGCATTTCGATCCAGTTTTGTTCAGACCACACCCAGGATAGCGTGTCTTGTCCTGGTCTCCTCAGGAAGGATATACGAACCAAAGAGGGAGGCTCTTCTTAATCCTTCACAGCTGACTGCTTGGCATTTATTGCCCCCTGTCCCTAGTTGCCCCCCTTTGAGAAGTTGGGGGTGAGCTGCCTTCTTGAGCCGCTGCAGTCCATGTGCTGTGGGGAGACCCACAATGTCCCTGAGGGAGGGAATCCCAGGATTCTGACCCAGGAAGGAACAGGACATATATATCCAAGTCGGGATGGTGAGGGGAGGGGAACTTGCAGGAGGGTGGTGTTCCCTTGTACCTGCTGCTGCCCCTTGTCCTTCTAGATGGAAGTGACCGTGGGTTTGGAAGGTGCTCAGGTAAAAACAATGACTGCAGATGCTGAAAACCAAATACTGGATTAGTGGTGCTGGAAGAGCACAGCAGTTCAGGCAGCATCCAACGAGCAGCGAAATCGACGTTTCGGGCAAAAGCCCTTCATCAGGAATAAAGGCAGTGAGCCTGAAGCGTGGAGAGATAAGCTAGAGGAGGGTGGGGGTGGGGAGAGAGTAGCATAGAGTACAATAGGTGAGTGGGGGAGGGGATGAAGGTGATAGGTCAAGGAGGAGAGGGTGGAGTGGATAGGTGGAAAAGGAGATAGGCAGGTCGGACAAGTCCGGACAAGTCATGGGGACAGTTACTGAGCTGGAAGTTTGAAACTCTTCAACCATGTTGTGAAACAAACTCGGTCCCCGTGGCCCAACATTTCAACTCTCCCTCCCACTCTGCCGAGGACATGGAGGTCCTGGGCCTCCTTCACCACCGCTCCCTCACCACCAGACGCCTGGAGGAAGAACGCCTCATCTTCCGCCTCGGAAAACTTCAACCCCAGGGCATCAATGTGGACTTCAACAGCTTCCTCATTTCCCCTTCCCCCACCTCACCCTAGTTTGGAAGGTGCTGCCAAAGGATCTTTGGTGAGTTCCTGCAGTGGGTCTTGTAGATGGTACACACTGCAGTTACTGAGGGTCGGTGGGGGGAGGGAGGGGATGGTACACACTGCTGTTACTGAGGGTCGGTGGGGGAGGGAGGGGATGGTACACACTGCTGTTACTGAGGGTCGGTGGGGGAGGGAGGGGATGGTACACACTGCAGTTACTGAGGGTCGGTGGGGGAGGGAGGGGATGGTACACACTGCTGTTACTGAGGGTCGGTGGGGGAGGGAGGGGATGGTACACACTGCTGTTACTGAGGGTCGGTGGGGGAGGGAGGGGATGGTACACACTGCTGTTACTGAGGGTCGGTGGGGGAGGGAGGGGATGGTACACACTGCTGTTACTGAGGGTCGGTGGGGGGGGGGAGGGAGGGGATGGTACACACTGCTGTTACTGGGGGTCAGTGTGGGGGGAGGGAGGGGATGGTACACACTGCTGTTACTGAGGGTCGGGGGGGGGGAGGGAGGGGATGGTACACACTGCTGTTACTGAGGGTCGGTGGGGGGGGGGAGGGAGGGGATGGTACACACTGCTGTTACTGGGGGTCAGTGTGGGGGGAGGGAGGGGATGGTACACACTGCTGTTCCTGAGCGTCGGTGGGGGGGGGAGGGAGGGGATGGTACACACTGCTGTTACTGAGCGTCAGTGGGGGGAGGGAGGGGATGGTACACACTGCTGTTACTGAGGGTCGGTGGGGGGAGGGAGGGGATGGTACACACTGCTGTTACTGAGCGTCGGTGGGGGGAGGGAGGGGATGGTACACACTGCTGTTACTGGGGGTCAGTGTGGGGGGAGGGAGGGGATGGTACACACTGCTGTTCCTGAGCATCGGTGGGGGGAGGGAGGGGATGGTACACACTGCTGTTACTGAGGGTCGGTGGGGGAGAGGGAGGGGATGGTACACACTGCTGTTACTGAGGGTCAGTGGGGGAGAGGGAGGGGATGGTACACACTGCAGTTACTGAGCGTCGGTGGGGGGAGGGAGGGGATGGTACACACTGCAGTTACTGAGGGTCGGTGGGGGAGAGGGAGGGGATGGTACACACTGCTGTTACTGAGGGTCGGTGGGGGGGTGGGAGGGGATGGTACACACTGCTGTTACTGAGCGTCGGTGGGGGGAGGGAGGGGATGGTACACACTGCTGTAACTGAGCGTCGGTGGTGGGGAGGGAGGGGATGGTACACACTGCTGTTACTGAGGGTCGGTGGGGGGAGGGAGGGGTTGGTACACACTGCTGTTACTGAGGGTCGGTGCGGGGAGAGAGGGGATGGTACACACTGCTGTTACTGAGGGTCGGTGGGGAAGGAGGGGATGGTACACACTGCTGTTACTGAGGGTCGGTGGGGGGAGGGAGGGGATGGTACACACTGCTGTTACTGAGGGTCGGTGGGGGGAGGGAGGGGATGGTACACACTGCTGTTACTGAGGGTCGGTGGGGGGAGGGAGGGGATGGTACACACTGCTGTTACTGAGGGTCGGTGGGGGAGAGGGAGGGGATGGTACACACTGCTGTTACTGAGGGTCGGTGGGGGGGGGAGGGGATGGTACACACTGCTGTTACTGGGGGTCAGTGGGGGGGGGAGGGAGGGGATGGTACACACTGCTGTGACTGAGGGTCCGTGGGGGGGGCAGGGAGGGGATGGTACACACTGCTGTTACTGAGGGTCGGTGGGGGGGGGGGGAGGGAGGGGATGGTACACACTGCTGTTACTGGGGGTCAGTGTGGGGGGAGGGAGGGGATGGTACACACTGCTGTTACTGAGCGTCGGTGGGGGGGGAGGGAGGGGATGGTACACACTGCTGTTACTGAGCGTCGGTGGGGGAGAGGGAGGGGATGGTACACACTGCTGTTACTGAGGGTCGGTGGGGGAGGGAGGGGATGGTACACACTGCTGTTACTGAGCGTCGGTGGGGGGAGGGAGGGGATGGTACACACTGCTGTTACTGAGGGTCGGTGGGGAAGGGAGGGGATGGTACACACTGCTGTTACTGAGGGTCGGTGGGGGGAGGGAGGGGATGGTACACACTGCTGTTACTGAGGGTCGGTGGGGGGAGGGAGGGGATGGTACACACTGCAGTTACTGAGCATCGGTGGGGGGGAGGGAGGGGATGGTACACACTGCTGTTACTGAGGGTCGGGGGGGAGGGAGGGGATGGTACACACTGCAGTTACTGAGCATCGGTGGGGGGGAGGGAGGGGATGGTACACACTGCTGTTACTGAGGGTCGGTGGGGGGAGGGAGGGGATGGTACACACTGCTGTTACTGAGGGTCGGTGGGGGAGAGTGAGGGGATGGTACACACTGCAGTTACTGAGCATCGGTGGGGGGGAGGGAGTGGATGGTACACACTGCTGTTACTGAGGGTCGGTGGGGGAGAGGGAGGGGATGGTACACACTGCAGTTACTGAGCATCGGTGGGGGGGAGGGAGGGGATGGTACACACTGCTGTTACTGAGGGTCGGTGGGGGGAGGGAGGGGATGGTACACACTGCTGTTACTGAGGGTCGGTGGGGGTGGGAGGGGATGGTACACACTGCTGTTACTGAGTGTCGGGGGGGGATGGAGCGGATGGTACACACTGCTGTTACTGGGGGTCGGTGGGGGAGGGAGGGGATGGTACACACTGCTGTTACTGAGTGTCGGGGGGGGATGGAGCGGATGGTACACACTGCTGTTACTGGGGGTCGGTGGGAGGAGGGAGGGGATGGTACACACTGCTGTTACTGAGGGTCGGGGGGGGATGGAGCGGATGGTACACACTGCTGTTACTGGGGGTCGGTGGGAGGAGGGAGGGGATGGTACACACTGCTGTTACTGAGCGTCGGTGGGGGAGGGTGGGGATGGTACACACTGCTGTTACTGAGGGTCGGGGGGGGATGGAGGGGATGGTACACACTGCTGTTACTGGGGGTCGGTGGGAGGAGGGAGGGGATGGTACACACTGCTGTTACTGAGGGTCGGTGGGGGAGGGAGGGGATGGTACACACTGCAGTTACTGAGGGTCGGTGGGGGAGAGGGAGGGGATGGTACACACTGCTGTTACTGAGCGTCGGTGGGGGGAGGGAGGGGATGGTACACACTGCTGTTACTGAGTGTCGGTGGGGGGGGGGGGGAGGGAGGGGATGGTACACACTGCTGTTACTGAGCGTCGGTGGGGGGGGGAGGGAGGGGATGGTACACACTGCTGTTACTGGGGGTCGGTGGGAGGAGGGAGGGGATGGTACACACTGCTGTTACTGAGGGTCGGTGGGGGGAGGGAGGGGATGGTACACACTGCTGTTACTGGGGGTCAGTGTGGGGGGAGGGAGGGGATGGTACACACTGCTGTTACTGAGCGTCGGTGGGGGGGGGAGGGAGGGGATGGTACACACTGCTGTTACTGGGGGTCGGTGGGAGGAGGGAGGGGATGGTACACACTGCTGTTACTGAGGGTCGGTGGGGAGGGAGGGGATGGTACACACTGCAGTTACTGAGCATCGGTGGGGGGGAGGGAGGGGATGGTACACACTGCTGTTACTGAGGGTCGGTGGGGGAGAGGGAGGGGATGGTACACACTGCTGTTACTGAGGGTCGGTGGGGGAGGGAGGGGATGGTACACACTGCTGTTACTGAGCGTCGGTGGGGGGAGGGAGGGGATGGTACACACTGCTGTTACTGAGGGTCGGTGGAGAAGGGAGGGGATGGTACACACTGCTGTTACTGAGGGTCGGTGGGGGGAGGGAGGGGATGGTACACACTGCTGTTACTGAGGGTCGGTGGGGGGAGGGAGGGGATGGTACCCACTGCTGTTACTGAGGGTCGGTGGGGGGGTGGGGGGGGAGGGAGGGGATGGTACACACTGCTGTTACTGAGCGTCGGTGGGGGGAGGGAGGGGATCGTACACACTGCTGTTACTGAGGGTCGGTGGGGGAGAGGGAGGGGATGGTACACACTGCTGTTACTGAGGGTCGGTGGGGGGGAGGGAGGGGATGGTACACACTGCTGTTACTGAGGGTCGGTGGGGGAGAGGGAGGGGATGGTACACACTGCAGTTACTGAGCATCGGTGGGGGGGAGGGAGGGGATGGTACACACTGCTGTTACTGAGGGTCGGTGGGGGAGAGGGAGGGGATGGTACACACTGCTGTTACTGAGGGTCGGTGGGGGGAGGGAGGGGATGGTACACACTGCAGTTACTGAGCATCGGTGGGGGGGAGGGAGGGGATGGTACACACTGCTGTTACTGAGGGTGGGGGGAGGGAGGGGATGGTACACACTGCAGTTACTGAGGGTCGGTGGGGGAGGGAGGGGATGGTACACACTGCTGTTACTGAGGGTCGGTGGGGGAGGGAGGGGATGGTACACACTGCTGTTACTGGGGGTCGGTGGGAGGAGGGAGGGGATGGTACACACTGCTGTTACTGAGTGTCGGTGGGGGGAGGGAGGGGATGGTACACACTGCTGTTACTGAGGGTCGGTGGGGGGAGGGAGGGGATGGTACACACTGCTGTTACTGAGGGTCGGTGGGGGGGGGGGGGAGGGAGGGGAAGGTACACACTGCTGTTACTGGGGGTCAGTGTGGGGGGAGGGATGGGATGGTACACACTGCTGTTACTGAGCGTCGGTGGGGGGGAGGGAGGGGATGGTACACACTGCTATTACTGAGGGTCGGTGGGGGGAGGGAGGGGATGGTACACACTGCTGTTACTGAGCGTCGGTGGGGGATGGAGGGGATGGTACACACTGTTGTTACTGAGGGTCGGTGGGGGGAGGGAGGGGATGGTACACACTGCTGTTACTGAGGGTCGGTGGGGGGAGGGAGGGGATGGTACACACTGCTGTTACTGGGGGTCGGTGGGAGGAGGGAGGGGATGGTACACACTGCTGTTACTGAGTGTCGGTGGGGGGAGGGAGGGGATGGTACACACTGCTGTTACTGAGGGTCGGTGGGGGAGGGAGGGGATGGTACACACTGCTGTTACTGAGGGTCGGTGGGGGGAGGGAGGGGATGGTACACACTGCTGTTACTGAGGGTCGGTGGGGGGGGGGGGGAGGGAGGGGAAGGTACACACTGCTGTTACTGGGGGTCAGTGTGGGGGGAGGGAGGGGATGGTACACACTGCTGTTACTGAGCGTCGGTGGGGGGGAGGGAGGGGATGGTACACACTGCTATTACTGAGGGTCGGTGGGGGGAGGGAGGGGATGGTACACACTGCTGTTACTGAGCGTCGGTGGGGGATGGAGGGGATGGTACACACTGTTGTTACTGAGGGTCGGTGGGGGGAGGGAGGGGATGGTACACACTGCTGTTACTGAGGGTCGGTGGGGGGAGGGAGGGGATGGTACACACTGCTGTTACTGAGCGTCGGTGGGGGAGGGAGGGGATGGTACACACTGCTGTTACTGAGCGTCGGTGGGGGGGAGGGAGGGGATGGTACACACTGCTGTTACTGAGCGTCGGTGGGGGAAGGGAGGGGACGGTACACACTGCTGTTACTGAGCGTCGGTGGGGGGAGGGAGGGGATGGTACACACTGCTGTTACTGAGGGTCGGTGGGGGAGGGAGGGGATGGTACACACTGCTGTTACTGAGGGTCGGTGGAGGGAGGGAGGGGATGGTACACACTGCTGTTACTGAGCGTCGGTGGGGGAGGGAGGGGATGGTACACACTGCTGTTACTGAGCGTCGGTGGGGGGAGGGAGGGGATGGTACACACTGCTGTTACTGAGCGTCGGTGGGGGAGGGTGGTGACGGTACACACTGCTGTTACTGAGCGTCGGTGGGGGGGAGGGAGGGGATGGTACACACTGCTGTTACTGAGCGTCGGTGGGGGAAGGGAGGGGACGGTACACACTGCTGTTACTGAGTGTCGGTGGGGGGTGGGTGGGGACGGTACACACTGCTGTTACTGAGGGTCGTTGGGGGGAGGGAGGGGATGGTACACACTGCTGTTACTGAGGGTCGGTGGGGAAGGGAGGGGATGGTACACACTGCTGTTACTGAGGGTCGGTGGGGGGAGGGAGGGGATGGTACACACTGCTGTTCCTGAGGGTCGGTGGGGGGAGGGAGGGGATGGTACACACTGCTGTTACTGAGGGTCGGTGGGGGGAGGGAGGGGATGGTACACACTGCTGTTACTGAGGGTCGGTGGGGGGGAGGGAGGGGATGGTACACACTGCTGTTACTGAGGGTCGGTGGGGGGAGGGAGGGGATGGTACACACTGCAGTTACTGAGGGTCGGTGGGGGGTGGGAGGGGATGGTACACACTGCTGTTACTGAGGGTCGGTGGGGGGAGGGAGGGGATGGTACACACTGCTGTTACTGAGGGACGGTGGGGGGGGGAGGGGATGGTACACACTGCTGTTACTGAGGGTCGGTGGGGGGGAGGGAGGGGATGGTACACACTGCTGTTACTGAGGGTCGGTGGGGGAGGGAGGGGATGGTACACACTGCTGTTACTGAGGGTCTGTGGGGGAGGGAGGGGATGGTACACACTGCTGTTACTGAGGGTCGGTGGGGGGTGGCAGGGGATGGTACACACTGCAGTTACTGAGTTTCGGTGGGGGAGGGAGGGGATGGTACACACTGCTGTTACTGAGGGTTGGTGGGGGGAGGGAGGGGATGGTACACACTGCTGTTACTGAGGGTCGGTGGGGGGAGGGAGGGGATGGTACACACTGCTGTTACTGAGCGTCGGTGGGGGAGGGAGGGGATGGTACACACTGCTGTTACTGAGGGTCGGTGGGGGGGAGGGGATGGTACACACTGCTGTTACTGAGGGTCGGTGGGGGGAGGGAGGGGATGGTACACACTGCTGTTACTGAGGGTCGGTGGGGGAGGGAGGGGATGGTACACACTGCTGTTACTGAGGGTCGGTGGGGGAGGGAGGGGATGGTACACACTGCTGTTACTGAGGGTCGGTGGGGGGGAGGGAGGGGATGGTACACACTGCTGTTACTGAGCGTCGGTGGCGGAGGGAGGGGATGGTACTCACTGCTGTTACTGAGGGTCGGTGGCGGAGGGAGGGGATGGTACTCACTGCTGTTACTGAGGGTCGGTGGGGGGGAGGGAGGGGATGGTACACACTGCTGTTACTGAGGGTCGGTGGGGGGGAGGGAGGGGATGGTACACACTGCTGTTACTGAGCGTCGGTGGCGGAGGGAGGGGATGGTACTCACTGCTGTTACTGAGGGTCGGTGGCGGAGGGAGGGGATGGTACTCACTGCTGTTACTGAGGGTCGGTGGGGGGGAGGGAGGGGATGGTACTCACTGCTGTTACTGAGGGTCGGTGGGGGGGAGGGAGGGGATGGTACTCACTGCTGTTACTGAGGGTCGGTGGGGGGAGGGAGGGGATGGTACACACTGCTGTTACTGAGGGTCGGTGGCGGAGGGAGGGGATGGTACACACTGCTGTTACTGAGGGTCGGTGGCGGAGGGAGGGGATGGTACACACTGCTGTTACTGAGGGTCGGTGGCGGAGGGAGGGGATGGTACACACTGCTGTTACTGAGGGTCGGTGGCGGAGGGAGGGGATGGTACACACTGCTGTTACTGAGGGTCGGTGGCGGAGGGAGGGGATGGTACACACTGCTGTTACTGAGCGTCGGTGGGGGAGGGAGGGGATGGTACACACTGCTGTTACTGAGCGTCGGTGGGGGAGGGGAGGGGATGGTACACACTGCTGTTACTGAGGGTCGGTGGGGGGAGGGAGGGGATGGTACACACTGCTGTTACTGAGGGTCGGTGGGGGTGGGAGCAGATGTTCAGGTATACAGTGTGGAAACAGGCCTTTTGGCCCAACAAGTCCACACCGACCCTTCAAAATGTAACCCACCCAGACGCATTCCCCTAATTTCCAACATTAATCCCTGACGAATGCACTTAACTTACACATCCCTAAACACTACGCCAGGGTTCGTGATGTCTCTGATCGTGTTTTTGGGATCCTTAAGGGGGAGGGGGACAGCCCCAAGTCGTGCTTCACATAGGTACCAATGACATAGGTAGGAAGAGAGATGGGGATTTAAGGCAGAAATTCAGGGAGTTGGGGGGAAGCTTAGAGCTAGGACGAACAAAGTTGTTGTCTCTGGTTTGTTGCCCGTGCCACGTGCTAGTGAGGCAAGGAATAGGGAGAGAGAGAGAGAGAGGAGTTGAACACATAGCTACAGGAATGGTGCAGGAGGGAGGGTTTTGGATTCTTGGTTAATTGGGGTGCATTCTGGGGTAGGTGGGACCTCTACAAGCAGGATGGTCTTCATCTGAAACGGGGGGGGGGACCAATATCCTGGGGGGTGGAAATTCACTCAGGCTATTGGGGTGTGTTTAAACTAATCCAGCAGGGGGATGGGAACCAGTAATGTAGTTCGAGTATAGAAAAGGTTGAGAGTAGGGTGGTCCAAGATCAAGTTTCAGGGATGCAAGATGGCACCAACAAGCAAGAAGGTGGTTTGAAGTGTGTCTACTTCAACACCAGGAGCATCTGGAATAAGGTGGGTGAAAGGTGGGTGAAAGTTGGTACTTGGGACTTCGATGTTGTGGCCATTTCGGAGACATGGATAGAGCAGGGACAGGAATGGTTGTTGCAGGTTCCAGGATTTAGGTGTTTCAATAAGAACAGAGAAGATGGTAAAAGAGGGGTAAAAGGACAGTATTACAGTTGCGGAAAGGATGTTTGGGGACTCGTCAACTGAGGTAGGATGGGCTGAGGTTAGAAACAGGAAAGGAGAGGTCACCCTGTTGGGAGTTTTCTATAGGCCTCCAAATAATTCCAGAGATGTCGAGGAAAGGATAGCAAAGATGATTCTCGATAGGAGTGAGAGAGACAGGGTAGTTGTCATGGGGCACTTCAACTTTCCAAATATTGACTGGGTCCGATTTTGTCCAGTGTGTTCCGGGGGTCTTCCTGACACGGTATGTAGACAGGCCTACAAGGGGCGGAGCCACATTAGATTTGGTACTGGGTAATGAACCCGGCCAGGTGTTAGACTTGGAAGTACGTGAGCACTTTGGTGATAGCGATCACAATTCGGTTATGTGTACTTTAGTGATAGAAAGGGATCGGTGTTTATCACTGGGCAAGAGTTACAGCTGCGGGGAAAGGCAATTACTATGCGATTAGGCAAGATTTAGGAAGCATAGGATGGGGAAGGGAACTTGCAGGGAATGAGCACATTAGAAATGTGGACCTTATTCCAGGAAAAGCGACTGTGTGTCCTCGATAAGTATGTACCTGTCAGGCAGGGAGGAAGCTGTAGAGCGCGGGAGCCGAGGTTTACCAAGGAAGTGGAATCTCTGGTCAAGAGGAAGAAGAAGGTTTATGTTAGGACGAGATGTGAAGGCTCAGTTAGGGCGCTTGAAGGTTACAAGGTAGCCAGGAAAGACCTAAAGAGAGAGCTCAGAAGAGTCAGGAGGAGACATGGGAAGTTGTTGGCGGATAGGATCAGGGTAAACCCTAAGGCATTCTATAGGTATTTAAGGGATAAAAGAATGACGAGGGTAAGATTAGGGCCAATCAAGGATAGTAGAGGGAAGTTGTATGTGGAGTCAGAGGAGATAGGGGAAGCACCAAATGAATATTTTTCGACAGTATTCACTCTAGAAAATGAGGAGATTACTGAGATACAGGCTACTAGACTAGGTGGGATTGAGGTTCACAAGGAAGAGGTATTAGAAATCCTGCAGAGTGTGAAAACAGATAAGTCCCCTGGGCCGGATGGGATTTATCCTAGGATCCTCTGGGAAGCCAGGGAGGATTTTGATGAGCCTTTGCCATTGATCTTTAAATCGTCATTGTCTACAGGAATAGTGCCAGAAGACTGGAGGAGAGCTAATGTGGTTCCCCTGTTCAAGAAGGGGAGCAGAGACAACCCTGGTAATTATAGACCAGTGAGCCTTACTTCAGTTGTTGGTAAAGTGTTGGAAAAGGTCATAAGAGATAGGATTTATAATAATCTAGAAAAGAATAATTTGATTAGGGATAGTCAGCATGGTTTTGTGAAGGTCATGCCTCACGAACCTTATTGAGTTCTTTGAGAAAGTGACCAAACAGGTAGATGAGAGTAAACCGGTTGATGTGGTGTATATGGATTTCAGCAAGGCGTTCAAAAAGGTTCCCCACAGTAGGCTATTGTACAAAATACAGAGGAATGGGATTGTGGGAGATATAGCAGTTTGGATCAGAAATTGGCTTGCTGAAAGAAGACAGAGGGTGGTGGCTGATGGGAAATGTTCATCCTGGAGCTCAGTTACCAGTGATGTACCGCAAGGGTCAGTGTTGGGTCCACTGCTGTTCGTCATTTTTATAAATGACCTGGATGAAGGTGTAGAAGGGTGGGTTGGTAAATTTACAGATGACACTAAGGTCGGTGGAGTTTGGATAGTGACGAAGGATGTTGTAGGTTATAGAGAGACATAGATAAGCTGCAGAGCTGGGCTGAGAGGTGGCAAATGGAGTTTAATGTGGGTAAGTGTGAGGTGATTCACTTTGGTCGGAGTAACCGGAATGTAAAGTACTGGGCTAATGGTAAGATTCTTGATAGCGTAGATGAGCAGAGAGATCTCGGTGTCCAGGTACACAGATCCTTGAATGTTCCCACCCAGGTTGATAGGGTTGTTAAGAAGGCATACAGTGTGTAGGTTTTTATTGAGAGAGGGATTGACTTCCGGAGCCATGAGGCCATGTACAAAACTCTGGTGCGGCCACACTTGGAGTGTTGTGTAAGTTCTGGTCACCGCATTATAGGAAGGAGGTGGAAACTTTGGAAAGGGTTCAGAGGAGATTTACCAGGATACTGCCTGGTATGGAGGGAAGGTCTTACAAGGAAAGGCTGAGGGACTTGAGGCTGTTTTCGTAAGAGAGAAGAAGGTTGAGAGGTGACTTAATAGAGACGTATAAGATCATCTGAGAGTTGGATAGGGTGGACAGGGAGAGGGTTTTTCCTCAGGATGGGGATGGCTAGCACAAGGGGACATAGCTTTAAATTGAGGGGGTGATGGATATAGGACAGATGTCAGAGGGAGGTTCTTTACTCAGGGAGTAGTAAGAGTATGGAATGCTTTCCCTGCAGCGGTAGTAGATTCGCCAACTTTAATTACATTTAAGTCGTCATTGGACAAGCATATGGACGTACATGGAATAGTGTAGGTTAGATGGGCTTCAGATTGGTATGACAGGTCGGCACAACATCAAGGGCCGAAGGGCCTGTACTGTGCTGTAATGTTCTATGGGACAAATTCCCATGGCCAATCCACCCTAACCTGCACATCCCTGGACACTATGGGACAATTTCCCATGGCCAATCCACCCTAACCTGCACATCCCTGGACACTATGGGACAATTTCCCATGGCCAATCCACCCTAACCTGCACATCCCTGGGCATTATGGGACAATTTAGCATGGCCAACCCACCCTAACCTGCACATCCCTGGGCATTATGGGACAATTTAGCATGGCCAACCCACCCTAACCTGCACATCCCTGGACACTATGGGACAATTTCCCATGGCCAATCCACCCTAACCTGTACATCCCTGGGCACTATGGGACAATTTAGCATGGCCAATCCACCCTAACCTGCACATCCCTGGGCACTATGGGACAATTTAGCATGGCCAATCCACCCTAACCTACACATCCCTGGGCACTATGGGTAATTTAGCATGGCCAACCCACCCTAACCTGTACATCCCTGGGCACTATGGGACAATTTAGCATGGCCAATCCACCCTAACCTGCACATCCCTGGAATGTGGTGCTAATCAATCCGGAGCTGCTTTGTCCCTGGACAGTGTCCAGATTGTGATGTGTGTCTGATGGGTGTGCAGTTGTTCAACAAGCCGAGAGTGTTCTGCGTTTGCCGATGTGCGTCCCAGCATCTTGTACTTTGAGTCGAGCTGTCATAAAGTGTCCAATGAGAAAACGATTAATGTATAATCTATTGGGTTATAAAGCTGGCTTGCTGGGTCATTACCACACTTACGACAAGGAGGTCGGGCACTCAGTTCAGTACAGACATGTCTGCAGCTCTCACTTATCTGCTCTGGACACTCTCCAGCCGAGGCCTGGTGAAGGTCAAGCCTGGGGGTGGATTTTGTCGCAGGTGGGGGGATGTACTCCAAAACCAGGCCTCCCTGCCTGCCTCATCCAGCAAACGGTATTACCAACAGGCAGCAAAAGCAGAAGGTTTAATCTTCCGACAGGTAGGTGTTCGGATCCAGGAAGCTGCGGCTCAGATTACAGCAGGTCGCAGAGAGAGAGAGAGAAAAGACAGACAGAGAAAGAGAGACAAAGACTGTGTGTGTGTGAGAGAGAAACAGAGTTAGAGAGAGACAGACAGAGAGAAAAAGTACAGGGAGACAGAGAGAGAGTGAGACACAGAGACAAATAGAGACAATAATAGTGAGAGAGACAGAGACGGAAAAGGAGAGGAATTGGCAGACAGTCTGTGAGATAACGCACTTCAGATAAGGACAGTTATTGTTAAACCAGATCAGGAACAGGATGGTTCCTGAAACTTCTTTTAATTGGTGGCCATGAGACCATTTACATTCAGCACCTCCAACAGTGCGGCACTCCCTCAGCACTGACCCTCTGACAGTGCGGCACTCCCTCAGCACTGACCCTCCGACAGTGCCCACTCCCTCAGCACTGACCCTCCAACAGTGCCCACTCCCTCAGCACTGACCCTCCAACAGTGCCCACTCCCTCAGCACTGACCCACCGACAGTGCCCACTCCCTCAGCACTGACCCTCCGACAGTGCCCACTCCCTCAGCACTGACCCTCCAACAGTGCGGCACTCCCTCAGCACTGACCCTCCGACAGTGCGGCACTCCCTCAGCACTGACCCTCTGACAGTGCGGCACTCCCTCAGCACTGACCCTCCGACAGTGCGGCACTCCGTCAGCACCCACCCTCCGACAGTGCGGCACTCCCTCAGCACTGACCCTCTGACAGTGCGGCACTCCCTCAGCACTGACCCTCCGACAGTGCCCACTCCCTCAGCACTGACCCTCCGACAATGCCCACTCCCTCAGCACTGACCCTCCGACAGTGCGGCACTCCCTCAGCACTGACCCTCCGACAGTGCGGCACTCCGTCAGCACTGACCCTCCGACAGTGCGGCACTCCCTCAGCACTGACCCTCCGACAGTGCGGCACTCCCTCAGCACTGACCCTCCGACAGTGCGGCGCTCCCTCAGCACTGACCCTCCGACAGTGCGGCACTCCCTCAGTACTGACCCTCTGACAGTGCGGCACTCCCTCAGCACTAACCCTCCGACAGCGCGGCACTCCCTCAGCACTGACCATCCAACAGTGCCCGCTCCCTCAGCGCTGACTCTCTGACAGTGCGGCACTCCCTCAGCACTGACCCTCCGACAGTGCCCGCTCCCTCAGCACTGACCCTCCGACAGTGCGGCACTCCCTCAGCACTGACCCTCCGACAGTGCGGTACTCCCTCAGCACTGACCCTCCGACAGTGCCCACTCCCTCAGCACTGACCCTCCTACAGTGCCCACTCCCTCAGCACTGACCCTCCGACAGTGCGGCGCCCCTCAGCACTGACCCTCCGACAGTGCCCACTCCCTCAGCATTGACCCTCCGACAGTGCACACTCCCTCAGCACTGACCCTCCGACAGTGCGGCGCTCCCTCAGCACTGACCCTCTGACAGTGCGGCACTCCCCCAGCACTGACCCTCCGACAATGCGGCGCTCCCTCAGCACTGACCCTCCGACAGTGCGGCACTCCCTCAGCACTGACCCTCTGACAGTGCGGCACTCCCTCAGCACTGACCCTCCGACAGTGCGGCACTCCGTCAGCACCCACCCTCCGACAGTGCGGCACTCCCTCAGCACTGACCCTCCGACAGTGCGGCACTCCGTCAGCACTGACCCTCCGACAGTGCGGCACTCCCTCAGCACTGACCCTCCGACAGTGCGGCACTCCCTCAGCACTGACCCTCCGACAGTGCGGCGCTCCCTCAGCACTGGCCCTCCGACAGTGCGGCACTCCCTCAGTACTGACCCTCTGACAGTGCGGCACTCCCTCAGCACTAACCCTCCGACAGTGCGGCACTCCCTCAGCACTGACCCTCCAACAGTGCCCGCTCCCTCAGCGCTGACTCTCCGACAGTGCGGCACTCCCTCAGCACTGACCCTCCGACAGTGCCCGCTCCCTCAGCACTGACCCTCCGACAGTGCGGCACTCCCTCAGCACTGACCCTCCGACAGTGCCCACTCCCTCAGCACTGACCCTCCTACAGTGCCCACTCCCTCAGCACTGACCCTCCGACAGTGCGGCGCCCCTCAGCACTGACCCTCCGACAGTGCCCACTCCCTCAGCATTGACCCTCCGACAGTGCCCACTCCCTCAGCACTGACCCTCCGACAGTGCGGCGCTCCCTCAGCACTGACACTCCGACAGTGCCCACTCCCTCAGCACTGACCCTCCTACAGTGCCCACTCCCTCAGCACTGACCCTCCGACAGTGCGGTGCTCCCTCAGCACTGACCCTCTGACAGTGCCCACTCCCTCAGCACTGACCCTCTGACAGTGCGGTGCTCCCTCAGCACTGACCCTCCGACAGTGCGGCGCCCCTCAGGGGGCTGTATGAGTGCGTGTGTGTGTGCATGTACCTCACCAAATGATGGCAACTGAACGCTACCAAATTGTAGTGGACCATTCCCTGTTCCCCACTGTGGTATTGTACATGAGAAGGAGAACATACCCACACACTCACACACACACACTCACACACATGCACACACACTCACAAATACACACATACACACCCACACTCACGCACACACACACCCACACACATTCACACACACGCGCGCACACACACACTCACAAATACACACACACACATATACACACCCACACTCACGCACACACACACTCATATATACACACACCCACACACATTCACACACACGCGCGCACACACACACTCACAGGCACACACACACGCACTCACAGACACACACACACTCACGCACACACTCACACATACTCACACCCACACATACTTACACACACTCACATATACACACATACACTCACTCTCACACACGCACACACACATAAGCACTCACACTCACTAACTCACATATACATACACACACTCACACACACACTCACACACATACACACACTCACATATACACACACACTCACACATACACACACACGCTCACATATACACACACTCACACACACTCACATATACACATACATACACTCACACACACGTACTCATACACACTCACATCTACACACACATACACTCACACACACTCTCACTCACACACATACACATACTCACACACACTCACGCACTCACACACACTCACGCACTCACACACACTCGCACAAACACACACAAACACTCACACAGACACATGCACATACACACACATACTCACATACACACAAACTCACTCACACAAACACACATACACACACGCTCACACTGTCACACACATACAAACACATACTCACACTCACACGTTCACACTCACACAGACACACACACATTCACACACACACAGTCTTATTCACACATACACACACATTTACACACACACATACACACTCACATTTATACACACACTCACACATACACACACACATGCACACTCATGCGCACACAAACACACGTACACGCACCAACATACACACTCATATTCACACACACACTCACACATTCACAGAAACGCACACACGCAGACTCACACACTCACATACACACACCCTCACGCACACACATGCACACTGACACACACTGTCTTACTCACACATACACACACGCTCACATTTATACACACACTCACACACATATACACACACACTCACCCTCACACACATACACACACACGCACACTCTCACACACGCACACACATACACACACACACTCATATACACACACTCACACACATTCACACACTCACATATACACACACACTCACACATATACACACACACTCACATACTAATACTCACACACACATACACACTCACTTACACATTCACACACACTCATCCCCACGCACACACACACACACTCACAAACACACACATGCACACACATTTACATGTACACACATACACACCCACGCGCATACACACCCACGCGCATACACACACACTCACAAACACACACACTCACAAACACACACACAGACACACACTCACACTCACACACATATACACATACTCACACACACACACACATTCACAGAAACACACTCATGCACATACGCACACACGCAGACTCACACACTCACATACACACACACATGCACACGCACACACATGCACACAAACACACACACTCACACACATACTCACACTCACACACACACAGAGACACACACACACACGCACACACACATACACACACATGCGCACTCACACACACATGAACACACACGCCCACACACTCACACACACACACGCGCACTCACACACACATGAACACACACGCCCACACACTCACACACACACACGCGCACTCACACACACATGAACACACACGCCCACACACATGCACACACTCACACTCACAGACACACACTCACACACACATTCACAGACACACACTCTCACACACATACGCACACACATACTCACACATACTGACACACACATATACATACACACACATACACTCACACACACATATACACACCCACACACACGTACACTCACTCACATATACACACACACTCACGCACACACACTCACAGACACACTCACACATATACACACACTCACATACACACACACATACACACCCTCACACACACATTCACCCTCACACACATATACACACCCACATACATACACTCATGCCCACACACACTCACACATCCACATACACACACTCACACACACATTCCCACACACATGCACACACTCACACACACTCACATATACATACACACACTCTCACACACACTCACATATACACACACACACTTACAAACACATAGACACACACACACGCACACACACACTCACACTCACTGACACACACACACATATACACACACACATACACACACTCACATATACACACACACTCACACATACTCACACTCACATATACACACACTCACATATACACATACACACACTCACATATACACATACATACACTCACACACACACTCACATATACACACACACACTCACACATACTCTCACACATATACACACACACACTTACAAACACATAGACACACACACGCACACACACTCACACTCACTGACACACACACACACACATATACACACACACATACACACACTCACACATACTCACACTCACATATACACACACTCACATATACACATACACACACACACACTCACATATACACATACATACACTCACACACACACTCACATATACATACACACACTCACATATACACACACACACTCACACATACTCTCACACACTCACACACGCTCACATATACACACACATACACTCACACACACGCACACCCTCTCACACACATACTCTCACACACACTCACATATACACACACATACTTACATATACACATACACATGCACTCACACAAATACACACACACACACACAGACACACACACAGACACATGCACATACACACACATACTCACATACACACAAATTCACACAAACACAAATACACACACTCACACAGACACACTCACATATACACGCACACAAACACACACTCACACATTCACACACACACTGCCTTACACACACACTTATACTCACACATACTCACACACACATACACATACTTACACACGCACTCACATATACACACACACGCACACACACACGCACATACGCACATGCACACTCACACACACACACACACATGCATTCACACACACGCACACACATGCGCAGACACAATCACAGACACACACTCACACACATACTCACACATACACAATCACAGACACACACTCACACACATACTCACACATACACACTCACATATACACACATTCACACATACGCGCACACACACACTCACACACACACTCACATATACACACACTCACACGCACACAATCACACTCATATACATACACACTCGCAGACACATACTCATGCACAGACACACGCACACACACTCATAGACATACTCAGACATATACACACACACCCATACATACACACACACATGCACACACACACTCACATACATACACACTCACACTTACTCAGACACACTCACATATACACACATACATGTGCACACACACTCACACACACATACGCACACAATGCACACTCACACACACACAGTCACACATACACACTCATACACACATACATACACACATATTCACACACATACTCACATACACAATGCACACACACATATACACACCCACACACACACATTTGTGCACACACTCGCGCACACACACGCGCACACATACACACTCACATACATACACACATACATACACACATACACCCTCACATGCACACACACATACATACACACGCAAACACACACACTCATACACATGCACACATACATCCACACACACATACACCCACTCACATGCACACTCACACACACTCACAGACAGGCACGCACACAATGCACACTCACACACACACTCACAGGCACACACACATACTCACACACTCACACATACACTCTCACACATACTCACACACTCACCCGCCCACGTACACAGACACACTCACATGCACACACATACATACACACCCTCACACACGCACACTCACACACACGTACACTCACACACACACAGGCACACACACTCACGTATACACACACACTCACATACACACACACACCCACTCACACACACACTCACATACACACGCACACACTCACAAACACACTCTCACATATACACTCACACACACACACACACTCACATACACACACTCACGTATACACACACACTCACATACACACACACACCCACTCACATACACACGCACACACTCACAAACACACTCTCACATATACACTCACACACACACACACTCACATACACACACTCACATAAACACACACACTCACACAGACTCTGACACACAGACACACTTACACACGCTCATACTCACACACACTCACATTCACACACACTCACAGAGACATACACACACATTCACACACACACAGACTCACACGTGCAGACACACACTCACACACACACTTACATATTCACACATACAAACACACATACACCTGAACACTTTCGACAGTATATCTCAAACCCATCATTACTCTTTCAAACGATCTCACGGTTTCAGCTCTTTGAGAAGATTAGTTGCACCTACACCTACCTGTTGGCGGACTCCGAGAGTGGGCAGGCTGTTCTCATTGATCCAGTGATTGAGGAAGTAAATCGTGATGTGAAACTCATTGAGGATCTGGGATTGAAACTGATTTATGCAGGTGAGCAATTGCAAGTAATCACACAAACACTCTCCTCTGAACCGACTCAACCCTCCAGGACAGGGACAGCACGGGGTTAGATACAGAGTAAAGCTCCCTCTACACTGTCCCCTCATCAAACACTCCCAGGGACAGGGACAGCACGGGGTTAGATACAGAGTAAGGCTCCCTCTACACTGTCCCACCATCAAACACTCCCAGAACAGGGACAGCACGGGGTTAGATACAGAGTAAGGCTTCCTCTACACTGTCCCACCATCAAACACTCCCAGGACATGGACAGCACGGGGTTAAATACAGAGTAAGGCTCCCTCTGCACTGTCCCCCATCAAACACTCCCAGGACAGGGACAGCACGTGGTTAGATACAGAGTAAGGCTCCCTCTACACTGTCCCCCATCAAATACTCCCAGGACAGGGACAGCAGGGGGTTAGATACAGAGTAAGGCTCCCTCTACACTGTCCCCCATCCATCACTCCCAGGACAGGGACAGGACGGGGTTAGATACAGAGTAAAGCTTCCTCTACACTGTCCCCCATCAAACACTCCCAGGACAGGAACAGCACGGGGTTAGATACAGAGTAAAGCTCCTTCTACACTGTCCCCCCATCAAACCCTCCCAGGACAGGGACAGCACGGGGGTTAGATACAGAGTAAGGCTCCCTCTACACTGTCCCCCATCCATCACTCCCAGGACAGGGACAGGATGGGGTTAGATACAGAGTAAAGCTCCCTCTACACTGTCCCCCATCAAACACTCCCAGGACAGGAACAGCACGGGGTTAGATACAGAGTAAAGCTCCTTCTACACTGTCCCCCATCAAACACTCCCAGGACAGGGACAGCACGGGGTTAGATACAGAGTAAAGCTCCCTCTACACTTACAGATGGGAAGTAAACTGTCCTCCCCACTGGTGAGTGTGTATCACTGGGGCCCAATGTGCCTGGACTTGAAGGACTGACATTCCCCCAGCATTGGGAAATCTCAGTTCCTGAAAATCAGCCGGGGAATCCCTGTCCTGAGATGACTAAAATCCCCAAATCCCAACGCCAGCACTTTCCCAGTCTGAATACCCCCTCCCCCCACACTGTGAGCCTCTCTGAGACCAGTACTTGCTTCTCTCTCTCTCTCTCTCTCTGTCTGTCTCTCTCTCTCTCTCTCTCTCTCTCTCTCCCCCTTCCCTGGTCACTCCCCCCCCCAGGTCAGGATGCGTTTGCTCCCTTTCAGAGAAGCTTCCTTCCAGGTGGCCTTGTCTCTGGGGCAGTGGGTGGGCCCGTAGTTGAGAAAGGGGATCATCAAAGTTTCCATCAGCCGTTCAACAATGATGAATAACCATCAGGGATCGAGAAATGGGAACAAAGTGATGGCAAAGTAAGGATTTACAAGAGCAACCTGACAGGTTGGAGAGGTACAGCGTAGAAACAGGCCCTTCGGTCCAACCCGTCCATGCTGACCACATATCCCAACCCAATCTAGTCCCATTTGCCAGCACTTGGCCCCTATCCTTCTACACCCGTCCTATTCAGACACCTCTCCAGAATTCCAACCGACCGCAAGAAGTGTAAATATCCCTCCACATTCAGTGGTGTCCCCATCACTGAATCCCCCCACTGTCACCATCCTGGGGGTTACCATGGAGCAGAATCCCAACTGGACCCCCCCCACCACATAAACACAGCGGCTCCAAGAGCAGGTCAGAGGCTGGGAATCCTGCAGCGAGTAACTCCCCTCCTGACTCCCCCCCAAAGCCTGTCCCACCATCGACAAGGCCCAAGGCAGGAGGGTGAGGGAATACTCCCCACTTGCCCCGGGATGGGGGCAGCTCCAACCATACTCAAGAAGCTCGACACCATCCAGGGACAAAGCAGCCCCCCGCTAGATTGGCCCCACACCCACAAACATCCCCTCCCTCCCCCACCGACGCTCAGTAACAGCAGTGTGTACCATCCCCTCCCCCCACTGACCCTCAGTAACAGCAGTGTGTACCATCCCCTCCCTCCCCCACCGACCCTCAGTAACAGCAGTGTGTACCATCCCCTCCCTCCCCCACCGACCCTCAGTAACAGCAGTGTGTACCATCCCCTCCCTCCCCCCACCGACCCTCAGTAACAGCAGTGTGTACCATCCCCTCCCTCCCCCACCGACCCTCAGTAACAGCAGTGTGTAACATCCCCTCCCTCCCCCCCACCGACCCTCAGTAACAGCAGTGTGTACCATCCCCTCACTCCCCCCACAGACCCTCAGTAACAGCAGTGTATACCATCCCCTCCCTCCCCCCACTGACCCTCAGTAACAGCAGTGTGTACCATCCCCTCCCCCCACTGACCCTCAGTAACAGCAGTGTGTACCATCCCCTCCCTCCCCCACCGACCCTCAGTAACAGCAGTGTGTACCATCCCCTCCCTCCCCCCCACCGACCCTCAGTAACAGCAGTGTGTACCATCCCCTCACTCCCCCCCCGACCCTCAGTAACAGCAGTGTGTACCATCCCCTCCCTCCCCCCACACCGACCCTCAGTAACAGCAGTGTGTACCATCCCCTCCCTCCCCCCACCGACACTCAGTAACAGCAGTGTATACCATCCCCTCCCTCCCCCCACAGACCCTCAGTAACAGCAGTGTATACCATCCCCTCCCTCCCCCACCGACCCTCAGTAACAGCACTGTGTACCATCCCCTCCCTCCCCCCACCGACCCTCAGTAACAGCAGTGTGTACCATCCCCTCCCTCCCCCCACCGACCCTCAGTAACAGCAGTGTGTACCATCCCCTCCCTCCCCCACCGACCCTCAGTAACAGCAGTGTGTACCATCCCCTCCCTCCCCCCACCGACCCTCAGTAACAGCAGTGTGTACCATCCCCTCCCCCCCCCCCACCGACCCTCAGTAACAGCAGTGTGTACCATCCCCTCCCTCCCCCACCGACCCTCAGTAACAGCAGTGTGTACCATCCCCTCCCTCCCCCCACCGACGCTCAGTAACAGCAGTGTGTACCATCCCCTCCCTCCCCCCACCGACCCTCAGTAACAGCAGTGTGTACCATCCCCTCCCTCCCCCCCACCGACACTCAGTAACAGCAGTGTGTACCATCCCCTCCCTCCCCCCACCGACCCTCAGTAACAGCAGTGTGTACCATCCCCTCCCTCCCCCCACCGACCCTCAGTAACAGCAGTGTGTACCATCCCCTCCCTCCCCCCACCGACGCTCAGTAACAGCAGTGTGTACCATCCCCTCACTCCCCCCACAGACCCTCAGTAACAACAGTGTATACCATCCCCTCCCTCCCCCCACTGACCCTCAGTAACAGCAGTGTGTACCATCCCCTCCCTCCCCCACCGACCCTCAGTAACAGCAGTGTGTACCATCCCCTCCCTCCCCCCACCGACCCTCAGTAACAGCAGTGTGTACCATCCCCTCCCTCCCCCCCACCGACACTCAGTAACAGCAGTGTGTACCATCCCCTCCCTCCCCCCACCGACCCTCAGTAACAGCAGTGTGTACCATCCCCTCCCTCCCCCCACCGACCCTCAGTAACAGCAGTGTGTACCATCCCCTCCCTCCCCCCACCGACCCTCAGTAACAGCAGTGTGTACCATCCCCTCCCTCCCCCCACCGACACTCAGTAACAGCAGTGTGTACCATCCCCCCCCCCCACCGACACTCAGTAACAGCAGTGTATACCATCCCCTCCCTCCCCCCACCGACCCTCAGTAACAGTAGGGTGTACCATCCCCTCCCTCCCCCCCACCGACGCTCAGTAACAGCAGTGTGTACCATCCCCTCCCTCCCCCCCCCCACCCTCAGTAACAGCAGTGTGTACCATCCCCTCCCTCCCCCACCGACGCTCAGTAACAGCAGTGTGTACCATCCCCTCCCTCACCCACCGACCCTCAGTAACAGCAGTGTGTACCATCCCCTCCCTCCCCCACTGACCCTCAGTAACAGCAGTGTGTACCATCCCCTCCCTCCCTGACCCTCAGTAACAGCAGTGTGTACCATCCCCTCCCTCCCCCACTGACGCTCAGTAACAGCAGTGTGTACCATCCCCTCCCTCCCCCTACCGACCCTCAGTAACAGCAGTGTGTACCATCCCCTCCCTCCCCCACCGACGCTCAGTAACAGCAGTGTGTACCATCCCCTCCCTCCCCCCACCGACCCTCAGTAACAGCAGTGTGTACCATCCCCTCCCTCCCCCACCGACCCTCAGTAACAGCAGTGTGTACCATCCCCTCCCTCCCCCTACCGACCCTCAGTAACAGCAGTGTGTACCATCCCCTCCCTCCCCCCACCGACCCTCAGTAACAGCAGTGTGTACCATCCCCTCCCTCCCCCACCGACCCTCAGTAACAGCAGTGTGTACCATCCCCTCCCTCCCCCTACCGACCCTCAGTAACAGCAGTGTGTACCATCCCCTCCCTCCCCCACCGACCCTCAGTAACAGCAGTGTGTACCATCCCCTCCCTCCCCCACTGACGCTCAGTAACAGCAGTGTGTACCATCCCCTCCCTCCCCCACCGACGCTCAGTAACAGCAGTGTGTACCATCCCCTCCCTCCCCCACCGACGCTCAGTAACAGCAGTGTGTACCATCCCCTCCCTCCCCCCCCACCGACACTCAGTAACAGCAGTGTGTACCATCCCCTCCCTCCCTCCACCGACACTCAGTAACAGCAGTGTGTACCATCCCCTCCCTCCCCCCGCCACCCTCAGTAACAGCAGTCTGTACCATCCCCTCCCTCCCCCCACCGACCCTCAGTAACAGCAGTGTGTACCATCCCCTCCCTCCCCCCCCACCGACACTCAGTAACAGCAGTGTGTACCATCCCCTCCCTCCCCCCACCGACCCTCAGTAACAGCGTGTACCATCCCCTCCCTCCCCCCACCGACCCTCAGTAACAGCAGTGTGTACCATCCCCTCCCTCCCTCCCACCGACGCTCAGTAACAGCAGTGTGTACCATCCCCTCCCTCCCCCACCGACGCTCAGTAACAGCAGTGTGTACCATCCCCTCCCTCCCCCCACCGACGCTCAGTAACAGCAGTGTGTACCATCCCCTCCCTCCCCCACCGACCCTCAGTAACAGCAGTGTGTACCATCCCCTCCCTCCCCCACCGACACTCAGTAACAGCAGTGTGTACCATCCCCTCCCTCCCCCCACCGACGCTCAGTAACAGCAGTGTGTACCGTCCCCTCCCTCCCCCCACCGACACTCAGTAACAGCAGTGTGTACCATCCCCTCCCTCCCCCCACCGACACTCAGTAACAGCAGTGTGTACCATCCCCTCCCTCCCCCCACCGACGCTCCCTTCCATTGAGAAGGACAAGGGGTAGCAGGTACATGGGAACACCACACCCCCTAAAAGTTCCCCTCCAAGCCCCTCACCCTCCCGACTTGGAAATATATCAGCCATTCCTTCCTGGGTCACAATCCTGGAATTCCCTCCCTCACAATCAACTTATTGCCCAGTAATGCCTGCTGGGAATGTATCTCAATCCCAATAAAAGCACATCGAGGCAAATATTCACTAACATGTCGGAGGGTCAGTGCTGAGGGAGTGGTCACTGTCGGAGGGTCAGTGCTGAGGGAGTGGGCACTGTCAGAGGGTCAGTGCTGAGGGAGTGCCGCACTGTCGGAGGGTCAGTGCTGAGGGAGTGGGCACTGTCGGAGGGTCAGTGCTGAGGGAGTGCCGCACTGTCAGAGGGTCAGTGCTGAGGGAGTGGGCACTGTCGGAGGGTCAGTGCTGAGGGAGTACCGCACTGTCGGAGGGTCAGTACTGAGGGAGTACCGCACTGTCGGAGGGTCAGTGCTGAGGGAGCGCCGCACTGTCGGAGGGTCAGTGCTGAGGGAGTGGGCACTGTCGGAGGGTCAGTGCTGAGGGAGTGCTGCACTGTCGGAGGGTCAGTGCTGAGGGAGTGCTGCACTGTCGGAGGGTCAGTGCTGAGGGAGTGCCGCACTGTCGGAGGGTCAGTGCTGAGGGAGTGCCGCACTGTCGGAGGGTCAGTGCTGAGGGAGTGCCGCACTGTCGGAGGGTCAGTGCTGAGGGAGTGCCGCACTGTCGGAGGATCAGTGCTGAGTGAGTGCCGCACTGTCGGAGGGTCAGTGCTGAGGGAGTGCCGCACTGTCGGAGGGTCAGTGCTGAGGGAGGGCCGCACTGTCGGAGGATCAGTGCTGAGGGAGTGGACACTGTCGGAGGATCAGTGCTGAGGGAGTGGGCACTGTCGGAGGATCAGTGCTGAGGGAGTGGGCACTGCCGGAGGGTCAGTGCTGAGGGAGTGGGCACTGTCGGAGGATCAGTGCTGAGGGAGTGCCGCACTGTCACAGGGTCAGTATTGATGGCTTCCTGTTCTGTCTGCAGCCAATACCCATTGCCATGCAGATCATGTGACTGGGACAGGCTTCCTCAAGAAGATGCTGATTGGATGTCAAAGTGTCATTGCAAAGGACAGTGGAGCACAGGCTGATGTGCACATCAAGGAAGGGGATACCATTAACTTTGGCAAATTTGTAAGTAAATCAATCTATCAATGGATCCTCATTCTAGTTCACAAGCCACACCTCCACTGTCGCCCCCCCAAAACCCGCCAACAAGGAGAAACATGTTTACATCTTCACAATCGAAACCCCTCCCAGAATTGTGAAGACCTCACTCAGGTCAGCCCCACAGCCTCTTCTTTCACCTTGTCCTGGCAACAACGTCATCGTCCCAGTGTGGGTCTAACGGAGGGATACAGAGACTGGAACTGGGCACAGTGCTCTGAGTGTGGGTCTAACGGAGGGATACAGAGACTGGAACTGTGCACAGTGCTCCGAGTGTGGGTCTAATGGAGGGATACAGAGACTGGAACTGTGCACAGTGCTCCGAGTGTGGGTCTAACGGAGGGATACAGAGACTGGAACTGTGCACAGTGCTCCGAGTGTGGGTCTGACTGAGGGATACGGAGACTGGAACTGTGCACAGTGCTCCGAGTGTGGGTCTGACTGAGGGATACGGAGACTGAAACTGTGAACAGTGCTCCGAGTGTGGGTCTAACGGAGGGATACGGAGACTGGAACTGTGCACAGTGCTCCGAGTGTGGGTCTAACTGAGGAATACGGAGAGTGGAACTGTGCACAGTGCTCCGAGTGTGGGTCTAACTGAGGAATACGGAGAGTGGAACTGTGCACAGTGCTCCGAGTGTGGGTCTAACTGAGGAATACGAAGAGTGGAACTGTGCACAGTGCTCCGAGTGTGGGTCTAACTGAGGGATACGGTGACTGGAACTGTGCACAGTGCTCCAAGAGTGGGTCTAACTGAGGGATACGGAGAGTGGAACTGTGCACAGTGCTCCGAGTGTGGGTCTGACTGAGGGATTCGGAGACTTGAACTGCGCACAGTGGTCCGAGTGTGGGTCTAACTGAGGAATACGGAGAGTGGAACTGTGCACAGTGCTCCGAGTGTGGGTCTAACTGAGGGATACAGGGACTGGAACTGTGCACAGTGCTCCGAGTGTGGGTCTGACTGAGGGATACAGAGACTGGAACTGTGCACAGTGCTCCGAGTGTGGGTCTGACTGAGGGATACAGGGACTGGAACTGTGCACAGTGCTCCGAGTGTGGGTCTGACTGAGGGATACAGAGACTGGAACTGTGGACAGTGCTCCGAGTGTGGGTCTAACTGAGGGATACAGGGACTGGAACTGTGCACAGTGCTCCGAGTGTGGGTCTGACTGAGGGATACAGAGACTGGAACTGTGCACAGTGCTCCGAGTGTGGGTCTAACTGAGGGATACAGGGACTGGAACTGTGCACAGTGCTCCGAGTGTGGGTCTGACTGAGGGATACGGAAACTGGAACTGTGCACAGTGCTCCGAGTGTGGGTCTGACTGAGGGATACAGAGACTGGAACTGTGCACAGTGCTCCGAGTGTGGGTCTAACTGAGGGATACAGAGACAGGAACTGTGCACAGTGCTCCGAGTGTGGGTCTAACTGAGGGATACGGAAACTGGAACTGTGCACAGTGCTCCGAGTGTGGGTCTAACTGAGGGATACGGAGACTGGAACTGTGCACAGTGCTCCGAGTGTGGGACTGACTGAGGGATACAGGGACTGGAACTGTGCACAGTGCTCCGAGTGTGGGTCTAACTGAGGGATACAGGGACTGGAACTGTGCACAGTGCTCCGAGTGTGGGTCTAACTGAGGGATACGGAGACTGGAACTGTACACAGTGCTCCGAGTGTGGGTCTGACTGAGGGATACAGAGACTGGAACTGTGCACAGTGCTCCGAGTGTGGGTCTAACTGAGGGATACGGAGAGTGGAACTGTGCACAGTGCTCCGAGTGTGGGTCTAACTGAGGGATACAGAGACTGGAACTGTGCACAGTGCTCCGAGTGTGGGTCTAACGGAGGGATACGGAGACTGGAACTGTGCACAGTGCTCCGAGTGTGTGTCTGACTGAGGGATACGGAGACTGGAACTGTGCACAGTGCTCCGAGTGTGGGTATAACGGAGGGATACAGAGACTGGAACTGTGCACAGTGCTCCGAGTGTGGGTCTAACTGAGGGATACGGAGACTGGAACTGTGCACAGTGCTCCGAGTGTGGGTCTAACCGAGGGATATGGAGACTGGAACTGTGCACAGTGCTCCGAGTGTGGGTCTAACGGAGGGATACGGAGACTGGAACTGTGCACAGTGCTCCGAGTGTGGGACTGACTGAGGGATACAGAGACTGGAACTGTGCACAGTGCTCCGAGTGTGGGTCTAACGGAGGGATACAGAGACTGGAACTGTGCACAGTGCTCCGAGTGTGGGTCTAACTGAGGGATACGGAGACTGGAACTGTGCACAGTGCTCCGAGTGTGGGTCTAACCGAGGGATATGGAGACTGGAACTGTGCACGGTGCTCCGAGTGTGGGTCTAACCGAGGGATACGGAGACTGGAACTGTGCACAGTGCTCCGAGTGTGGGTCTGACTGAGGGATACGGAGACTGGAACTGTGCACAGTGCTCCGAGTGTGGGTCTAACTGAGTTGATATCGTGTGGAGTGGATAGATTTGGGATTCCCTTCAGGAGCAGATTGTTCTATCAGTGTTTGCGTCGTTTCTCACTCTGCCTAGTTTCTGGAGACACTTTCCACCCCAGGACACACGGATGGCTGCCTCACCTTTGTGCTCAATGACAAATCCATGGCATTCACCGGAGATGCTCTGCTCATCCGAGGCTGCGGACGGACTGATTTTCAACAAGGTAAGCTCCACTCCCTTAGCACTGACCCTCCGACAGTGCAGCCCTCCCTCAGCACTGACCCTCCGACAGTGCGGTGCTCCCTCAGCACTGACCCTCCGGCAGTGCCCACTCCCTCAGCACTGACCCTCCGACAGTGCGGCACTCCCTCAGCACTGACCCTCCGACAGTGCGGTGCTCCCTCAGCACTGACCCTCCGGCTGTGCCCACTCCCTCAGCACTGACCCTCCGACAGTGCGGCACTCCCTCAGCACTGACCTTCCGACAGTGCGGCACTCCCTCAGCACTGACCCTCTGACAGTGCGGCACTCCCTTAGCACTGACCCTCCGACAGTGCAGCACTCCCTCAGCACTGACCCTCTGACAGTGCGGCACTCCCTCAGCACTGACCCTCTGACAGTGCGGCACTCCCTTAGCACTGACCCTCCGACAGTGCAGCACTCCCTCAGCACTGACCCTCCGACAGTGCGGTACTCCCTCAGCACTGACCCTCTGACAGTGCCCACTCCCTCAGCACTGACCCACTGACAGTGCCCACTCCCTCAGCACTGACCCTCCGACCGTGCGGCACTCCCTCAGCACTGACCCTCTGACAGTGCGGCGCTCCCTCAGCACTGACCCTCCGACAGTGCGGCACTCCCTCAGCATTGACCCTCCGACAGTGCGGCGCTCCCTCAGCACTGACCCTCCGACAGTGCAGCACTCCCTCAGCACTGACCCTCCGACAGTGCGGCACTCCCTCAGCACTGACCCTCCGACAGTGCGGCACTCCCTCAGCACTGACCCTCCGACAGTGCGGCACTCCCTCAGCACTGACCCTCCGACAGTGCCCACTCCCTCAGCACTGACCCTCCGAATGTACTTGAGGGGGAACACTACCCTGTCGTTCCGGGAGATCAGGAAAGGCCATTTTCCGATGTGTCTTCGGCCCAATAATCCGCCCCGGCTGCCGTCGCTGTGGAGAGTCTGTGGGGGCTGTTTGCCGCTTACGGGATCTTGCTGTGCAGGAATGTCTGTCCTATGGAGCGTTTTCACAACTCGTCTGTAATTCTGTCTCTCTCGGGATGTCTTTCCAGGTGATCCCGAGGCTCTGTACCATTCTGTCCACCAGAAGATCTTCACTCTCCCTCCCGACTGTCTCCTGTACCCTGCCCATGACTACACAGGTTGGTGTTGCACTCTCACACGGACTGAGAACCACTGGCCGTCCCTAATTGCCCCAAGGGCCTTGCTGTGGATCTGGAATCATGTCGTGGGCCTGACTGGATGAGGACGTTCGGTTTCTCTCCCCCATCACTCTCACCGAGACAGTCAGATCCCATCCCGACCCGATGGAACTCTCTGGCTCTGGTCAAACAGGGTGCTGGAAATCGGACACAAAGGCAGAAGTTGCTGGAAAAGCTCAGCAGCTGGAGAGAGAAATCAGAGTGAATCACCCCCTGGGGAGAGCGCTCAATGGCTGGTTTTGTTTGAAGTCTAAATCATGTCTTGTCCAAGTTCACCATCACCTCTCCTGCCCTTGCACCCCACGTTCTGTTCAGGACAAAAGGTGCTCTATTCATCATTGATTCCCTGCAGTGTGGAAGCAGGCCATTCAGCCCATCAAGTCAACACTGACCTTCTGAAGAGCATCCCATCCCCACATTTCCCATGACCAATCCACCCTAACCTGCACATTGTTGGATACTATGGGACAATTTCCCATGGCCAATCCACCCTAACCTGCACATCCCTGAGCACTATGGGACAATTTAGCATGGCCAATCCACCCTAACCTACACATCCCTGGGCACTATGGGACAATTTAGCACGGCCAATCCACCCTAACCTGCACATCCCTGAGCACTATGGGACAATTTAGCATGGCCAATCCACCCTAACCTACACATCCCTGGGCACTATGGGACAATTTCCCATGGCCAATCCACCCTAACCTGCACATCCCTGGGCACTATGGGACAATTTAGCATGGCCAATCCACCCTAACCTGCACATCCCTGGGCACTATGGGACAATTTAGCATGGCCAATCCACCCTAACCTACACATCCCTGGGCACTATGGGGCAATTTAGCATGGCCAATCCACCCTAACCTACACATCCCGAGGCACTATGGGACAATTTAGCATGGCCAATCCACCCTAACCTACACATTCCTGGGCACTATGGGACAATTTAGCATGGCCAATCCACCCTAACCTACACATTCCTGGGCACTATGGGACAATTTAGCATGGCCAATCCACCCTAACCTGCACCCCCCTGGACACTATGGGACAATTTAGCACGGCCAATCCACCCTAACCTGCACATCCCTGGGCACTATGGGACAATTTAGCACGGCCAATCCACCCTAACCTGCACATCCCTGGGCACTATGGGACAATTTAGCACGGCCAATCCACCCTAACCTGCACATCCCTGGACACTATGGGACAATTTAGCATGGCCAATCCACCCTAATCTGCACATCCCTGGGCTCTATGGGCCAATTTAGTATGGCCACTCCACCCTAACCTGCACATCCCTGGGCACTATGGGGCAATTTAGCATGGCCAATCCACCCTAACCTGCACATCCCTGGGCACTATGGGACAATTTAGCATGGCCAATCCACCCTAACCTGCACATCCCTGGACACTATGGGACAATTTAGCATGGCCAATCCACCCTAACCTACACATCCCTGGACACTATGGGACAATTTGACATGGCCAATCCACCCTAACCTACACATCTTTGGACTGTGGGAGGAAACCGGAGCACCAGGAGGAAACCCACACAGACACGGGGAGAATGTACAAATCCACACAGACAGTAATCCGAGACTTGAATCAAACCGGGGTCCCTGGCGCTGTGAGGCAGCTGTGCTAACCACTGACCCATCGCAACCCCCTCCTTTCCTGCCCCCTCCACCTGTCCTACCACCTGTATTGACTTCATCCCATGTGCCTGCGTCCTCACTCTTTCCAATCCTTCCAGGTTTTGTGTTGTCTGAGTTAGTTACTGCTGGAGTTCCGTGACTCTTGTCAAACCCAAGCTCCGACACCAAGTCCTCACTTAATATTGTCCCCAGCCCAGCCTCGAAAGTGCTCACTGATCCTCTGGCTCACAGAGAAGGGAGTTCCTCAGATTTATGCCTCTCGGCAAGTAAGCATTCTTCATCCTCACCTTAACTGCGTTGTTTTTACGCTGAACCTTTGATTCTGATCTCCTTCGCAAGAAGCAATATCCTTCCAACTTCCCGCACCCCTCTAAACCTTCGAAAACCTCCAAAAAGATTGCTTCACGTTCTTTCAAAATCTGAATGGACATGTTGCTGTCCATGTCAGTAACCCTGAGGCACCCCAGATATAAGTTGGACATTGTTTCAGAGTCAGAGTCATCGCCCTAAAGCACGGAAACAGACCCTTCGGCCCAACCAGTCCATACCGACCCTTATCCCAAACTAAACCCGTCCCACACCTGCCTACTCTTACCCCATCTCCCTCCAACCCTTGCCTATTCATGTCCTTATCAAAATGTCGTTTAAACGTTGTCACTGTCCCCACACCCCCCCCCACTTCCTCAGAAAGTTCAGTCCAAACATGAACCAACCTCTTTGTTAAAACAATTGTCTTTTTTAAATCTCTCTCCTCTCACCTTAACCATCTACCCCTTGGTCTTGAAATCCCTCCACGCTTGGGAAAAGGTACCTACCATTAACTCCGTCCATACCCCCCCCCCACCCGGCCATTATTTTATGAACCTCCATTGTAGAGTCATAGAGATGTACAGCATGGAATCAGACCCTTCGGCCCAACCCGTCCATGCCGACCCAGATATCCCAACCCAATCTAGTCCCACCTGCCAGCACCCGGCCCATATCCCTCCAGGCCACCTCTCAACCACCTACGCTCCAGTGGAAAAATGTCCCGGCCTATCCAGTCTTTATTTTAATTCATTTTTGTTTATTCATTTGGTGGGATGTGGGCTGGGCCCAGCATTTATTGCCTGTCCCTCGTTACCCCCTTGAGAGGGTCCGGACATTGGGGGGGGGGGGGGGGGGGGGGAATGAGCCATTGGGGTCAGGATTGAGGGAGACCAACAAAATGGCCACCTTCAGCCGACCAGCTTCCCGATGGACAGGATTTCCTCGATTGCACGTGATACGCACAGACAGCCCAAAGATCATCAAATGGGATGCCACATTCCATCAGCATCAGATCATTGCAAACAGGAAGGGAGGTTAAGGATAAACGAGGAACGATTTATAATGCCGATATGGAATGACCATGTGGGTTCCATGCTATCCCCCTCCCTTTCCCAATGGCCCTCCCTCCACCAAAGATACACACTGTTCCCACTTAAGAGTCTGTTCAACATGCATCGGCTCTCAATAGCGCCTACTCCTGGTGGAGCTCCAGGAGATCGCTTAACCATTCCAAAGTTAAATCCCATGATCACCTGGGCCAATGGGTGGCAGATGGAGTTTAATTCAGATAAATGTGAGGTGCTGTATTTTGGGAAAGCAAATCTTAACAGGACTTATACACTTAATGGTAAGATCCTAGGGAGTGTTGCTGAACAAAGAGACCTTGGAGTGCAGGTTCATAGTTCCTCGAAAGTGGAGTCACAGGTAGATAGGATAGTGAAGAAGGCGTTTGGTATGCTTTTCTTTATTGGTCAGAGTATTGAGTACAGGAGTTGGGAGGTCGTGTTGCGGCTGTACTGGACATTGGTTAGGCCACTGTTGGAATATTGTGTGCAATTCTGGTCTCCTTCCCATCGGAAAGATGTTGTGAAACTTGAAAGGGTTCAGAAAAGATTTACAAGGATGTTGCCAGGGTTGGAGGATCTGAGCTACAGGGAGAGGCTGAACAGGCTGGGGCTGTTTTCCCTGGAGCGTCGGAGGCTGAGGGGTGACCTTATAGAGGTTTATAAAATCATGAGGGACATGGATAGGGTAAATAGGCAAAGTCTTTTCCCTGGGCTCAGAGGGCATAGGTTTAGGGTGAGAGGGGAAAGATATAAAAGAGACCTAAGGGACAACGTTTTCACACAGAGTGTGGTACGTGTATGGAATGAGCTGCCAGAGGATGTGGTGGAGGCTGGTACAATTACAACATTTAAGAGGCATCTGGATGGGTATATGAATAGGAAGGGTTTGGAGGGATATGGGCCGGGTGCTGGCAGGTGGGACTAGATTGGGTTGGGATATCTGGGTCAGCATGGACGGGTTGGGCCGAAGGGTCTGTTTCCGTGCTGTACATCTCTCTGCTTTAACCCTCCTGCTCATGCCATGTGGAAGGTAGGTATACTGACCAGGGGAGACACCATGGGCAGTACAAGTGGTGCCATTCTCTCAGGGCGAGTTAATACCCCTTCAGAGTGGGCGTGTGGTGTGGGTGGGCAGGCTGAAGTGAAATGGTGAAGATAGAGATTAGGTGTTTGAGTGAAATTTGGAATTTCACTCCCTCTCCTCCACTCAGGGGATTCCCGCTGGCCTGGTTTCGGGAAACTGAGATTTCTGACTCAGGGAGAAATGTTTCGGGAATTCACAGACAAACACGTTTCTCCGGGAAGCTGCTGGCTCCGACTGAGCAGTGTCGGAAACCTCCCTCTCCCCATCCGCCTCTCCCCCTCCCCCTCCCCCTTCCTCCCCATCCTCCCTCCTCTCCCCTCCCTCCTCGCCCTATCCGCCTCTCCCAGTCCCTTTCCCTCCTCTCCATCTCCCCCCTCTGTCCTCCCCTCCCCCACTCCCCCTCCTGTCCTCTCTCTCTCCATCTAATCCCCCTTCCATCCCTCCCTCTATCCCTCCCTCTCCCTCTTTCTCATTCTCTCTCTCATTCTTTCTCTCTGTCTCTCACTCTTTGTCTCTCTCACACATTCTCTCTTTCTCACTCTCTATGCCTCTCTCTCTCACATTCTCTCTCTCTATTTTTCTCACTCTCTATGTCTCTCTCTCTGTGCTTCCTGATTGGAGCTCAGGCCCTCTGCTCTCAGGAGCAGTAATACCAGCTTTGGGGTTGGGGTTGGGAATGGGGTTGGGATTGTGGTTGGGGTTGGAGTTGGGATTGGAATTGCGGTTGGGATAGGAGTTGGGGTTGGTATTGAGGTTGGGGTTGAGGTTTGGGTTGGGGTTGGAGTTGGGGATGGGGTTGGGATTGGGGTTGGGGATGGGGTTGGGGATGGGGTTGGGATTGGGGTTGGGGTTGGGGTTGGGGATGGGGATAGGGTAGGAACTGGGGTTGGGGTTGGGGATGGGGTTAGGGTTGGGATTGGGGTTGGGGTTGGAGTCGGGGTTGGGGATGGGGTTGGGGATGGGGATGGGGTTGGGGATGGGGATGGGGATGGGGTTGGGTTGGGGATGGGGTTGGGGATGGGAATGGGGATGGGGATGGGAATGGGGATGGGGATGGGGTAGGAGTTGGGGTTGGGGATGGGGTTGGGGTTGGGATTGGTGTTTGGACTGGGGATGGGGTAGGAGTTGGGGCTGGGGATGGGGTTGGGGTTGGGGATGGGGTTGAGGTTAGGGATGGGGTTGGAGTTGGGATTGGGGATGGGGATCGGGATGGGGATGGGATTGTTAATGGGGTTGGGATTGGGGATGGCGTTGGGGATGGGGTTGGGGATTGGGGATGGGGATGGGGTTGGGGATTGGGTTGGAGTTGGGGGTTGGAGTTGGGGTTTGGATTGGCGTTGGGGTTGTGATTGGGCTTGGAGTTGGGGTTGGGATTGAGGTTGGGCTTGGGATTGAGGTCAGGATTGGGGATGGGGTTGGGTTGGAGTTGGGGTTGGGATTGTGGTTGGGGTTGGAGTTCAGATTGGGATAGGGGTTGGGGTTGGTATTGAGGTTGGGGTTGGAGTTGGAGTTGGGGTTGGGGTTGGGATTGGGGTTGGGATTGGGGTTGGGGATGGGGATGGGGATGGGGTTTGGGTTGGGGTTGGGTTTGGTATTGGGATTGCGGTTGGGATTAGGGTTGGGATTGGGTTTGGTATTGGGATTGGGGTTGGGTTGGGGTTGGAGTTGGGGATGGGGATGGGATTGGGGTTGGGGTTGGGTTGGGGATGGGGTTTGGGTTGGGGTAGGGGTTGGGATTGGGGTTGGGGTTGGGGTTGGGGTTGGGATTGTGGTTGGGATTAGGGTTGGGGTTGGGATTAGGATTGGGGTTGGGATTGGGTTTGTTATTGGGATTGCGTTTGGGGTTGGGTTTGGGGTTGGGGATGGGGTTGGGGTTGGGGATGGGGATGGGGTTATGGATGGGGTTGGGGATGGTGTTGGGGTTGGGGTTTAGGATGGGGTTTGGGATGGGGTTGGAGTTTGGGATGGAGTTGGGATTGGGGTTGGGGTTGGGATTGGGTTTGGGATTTGGGTTGGGGATGGGCTTGAGGATGGGGATGGGGTTGGGGTTTGGGATGGGGTTGGGATTGGGGTTAGGGTTGGGATTGGGTTTGAGATTGGGGTTGGAGTTGGGGTTGGAGTTGGGGTTGGGGTTGGAGTTGGGATTGGGATTGGGGGTTTGGGTTGGTGAGGGGGGTGATTGGGGGGAGGGGTTGGGGAGGAGATGGTGGTATGGGAGCTGTAGAGATTAACCAGACAGACCCCTGAGACTGAGGGGGTTAGAATCCGAGAGTGGGTGACAAGACTGGGGCATTTACCCCCCCCCCTCCTCTCCCTTCCACTTCCTCGAGTCTAGAGAGTTAAAGAGGTGGGGACGATAGGGTCAAATCAAGGGAATTGATATGATGTGGAGGGGAATCTGATTGGACCGACAGAGGGGAACGGGTTTCCTCAGGTGGGTGGGTATAGCCTGGGACCCCCCTGAAATTCCAGGCCGGACTGTGCAGTGAGGGATGCAGGTGACATCTTTACTCTCAGGGGGCAGGGAAATCCGGGCACACCCACCCCACCAATATCCCCTCCACCCCACCGATATCCCCCACTCCCCACCGCTATCCGCCCCACCCCACTGATATCCCCCCCACCCCACCGATATCCCCCGCTCCCCACCGCTATCCGCCCCAGCCCACTGATATCCTTCCCTCCCCACCGATATCCCCCGCTCCCCACCGCTATCCGCCCCAGCCCACTGATATCCCCCCTCCCCACCGCTATCCGCCCCAGCCCACTGATATCCCCCCTCCCCACCGCTATCCGCCCCACCCCACTGATATCCCCTCCACCCCACCGATATCCCCCGCTCCCCACCGCTATCCGCCCCACCCCACTGATATCCCCCCCACCCCACCGATATCCCCCGCTCCCCACCGCTATCTGCCCCAGCCCACTGATATCCCCCCTCCCCACTGCTATCCGCCCCACCCCACCGATGCGCCCCACCCCACTGATATCCCCCTGAAAATAGCAGGAAAGCTTTCAAACCTTCAAATTGGACGTGATGTGATTGAACAGCATGGCATGCTTGAGGGGCTGAAAGGCCTCCTCTTGTTCCTGTGCAACAGGCTGGAGGAGGGGGGGCTGAATGGCCTCCTGTTCCTGTGTAACAGGCTGGAGAAGGGGGGGCTGAATGGCCTCCTGTTCCTGTGTAACAGGCTGGAGGAGGAGGGGGGGGGCGGTGAATGACTTGATAATGTGATTCCGTTACTTCCCGAACAGGACAGACTGTGACAACAGTGGAAGAGGAGAGGAGACTGAATCCACGCCTCACCAAACCCCTGAGAGAATTTGTGAGCTTGATGAACAATCTCAAACTGCCCAAACCAGCCCAGATTGGTAAGAAACCCTGCACAGCTCCTGGTGTGTAAAACAGCAAGGTGCACTGTACAGACAAAGGTGTTCGACCATCATAGAATCCCCAGCGTGTGGAGGCAGGCCATTCGGCCCATCGGGTTCACATTACCCCCACCACCCCTCCCCAAAGCACATCACTCCCATGTCCCTGTGACTCTGCATTTCCCATGGCCAATCCACCCTAACCTGCACATCCCTGGGCACTATGGGACAATTTAGCATGGCCAATCCACCCTAACCTGCACATCCCTGGGCACTATGGGACAATTTAGCATGGCCAATCCACCCTAACCTGCACATCCCTGGGCACTATGGGACAATTTAGCATGGCCAATCCACCCTAACCTGCACATCCCTGGGCACTATGGGACAATTTAGCATGGCCAATCCACCCTAACCTACACATCCCTGGGCACTATGGGACAATTTAGCATGGCCAATCCACCCTAACCTACACATCCCTGGGCACTATGGGACAATTTAGCATGGCCAATCCACCCTAACCTGCACATCCCTGGGACACTATGGGACAATTTAGCATGGCCAATCCACCCTAACCTACACATCCCTGGGCACTATGGGACAATTTAGCATGG
>NC_092772.1:56029194-56031694 GCF_047496795.1 Chiloscyllium punctatum | reverse complement strand
ACATAGGGAGGGGGTGTACGGGGTTACAGACAGAGGGAGGGGTGTAGAGGTTACAGACTAGGGAGGGGTGTAGGGAGTTACAGACATAGGGAGGGGTGTAGGGGTTACAGACATAGGGAGGGGGTGTACGGGGTTACAGACATAGGGAGGGGGTGTAGGGGGTGGAGGGGGCTACAGAGATAGGGAGGGGGGTGTAGGGGCTGGAGGGGGTTACAGAGATAGGGAGGGGGTGTAGGGGCTGGAGGGGGTTACAGAGATAGGGAGGGGGTGTAGGGGCTGGAGGGGGAATGAATGTTAGTGAATGGCGTTGGGATAATGAAGGTCAGGGAGTTAACATCATAAAAATAACATGGAATTCAGGAGAAACGTCTTCCCACAGGGTGGTGGGAACGTGGGACACCCTCCCACAGGGAGTGGGGAACGTGGGACACCCTCTCACAGGGAGTGGGGAACGTGGGACACCCTCTCACAGGGAGTGGGGAATATGGGACACCCTCCCACAGGGAGTGGGGAATGTGGGACACCCTCCCACAGGGAGTGGGGGAATGTGGGACACCCTCCCACAGGGAGTGGGGGAATGTGAGACACTCTCCCACAGGGAGTGGGGAATATGGGGCACCCTCCCACAGGGAGTGGGGAATGTGAGACACTCTCCCACAGGGAGTGGGGAATGTGGGACACACTCCCACAGGGAGTGGGGAACGTGGGACACCCTCCCACAGGGAGTGGGGAATGTGGGACACACTCCCACAGGGAGTGGGGAATATGGGGCACCCTCCCACAGGGAGTGGGGAATGTGGGACATACTCCCACAGGGAGTGGGGAATGTGGGACACACTCTCACAGGGAGTGGGGAATGTGGGACACCCTCCCACAGGGAGTGGGGAATGTGGGACACTCTCCCACAGGGAGTGGGGAATGTGGGACACCCTCCCACAGGGAGTGGGGAACGTGGGACACCCTCTCACAGGGAGTGGGGAATGTGGGACGCACTCCCACAGGGAGTGGGGGATGTGGGACACACTCGGGATTATTCTGCAGGTTTGTCAGTGCGTGGAGAACAGGTTTCTAATCCTTAATACCTTCGAGGTAACTCCGACTCCCATCGTGTCCCTGGTGGGATCCGAGCTGCTGTCCCTGGATCACAGATGCAGGCCTTGGGAATGCTGCTCCAGGACCAGTTTGTGGGAAATCTGAAGTGAACCAATTCACACGGAACGGTTGAGTTTGCAGGGGGACGTGCATACATAGAGACACAGGGCAGGGAAGAGGGGCCAGACTGTTAATGAAGTGTCGAGTGATGGGAATCGAACAGAACCCCAGCCCTGGGCAGCTGGCTGGATATCTGAGACCAAAGGAGAGAAGGTCACTCTCAGCAGCTCAGGAGGGCGCTGGGGGCAGAAGGAGTTTCTGTGACTCTGGTCAAACATCTTTCCCGTTAACCCACCCTCCCCTCTTTCTATGCCTCTCTCTCTCTCTTTAACCATGTCTTTCTCTCCCTTTTCTATTTCTCTTCTCCCCCACCACTCTTTCACCGTCACCCTTCCCTCGCTCTCCACCCTTGTCTATTCATCTCTCTCCCTCCTTTCACTCCCCCCTTCCCTCTCTTTCCTATTCATTTCACCTCTCTCTCTCTTTCCCTCTCTCTCCCTTTCCTGCTCCCTCTCTCTTTTTCTCTCCTGTTGTTTGTGGTCCTTCTTTCCTTTCTCTCTCTCTCTTTCCTGTTTATTGCACTGTTCCCTCTTTCCCCTTTCCCTCTCTTTCGGTTTCCTGCTGTTTATTTCACCAGTTCCTTGTTTCTCTCTCTCTCTCTCTCTCTCTCTCTATTTCTTTGCTCTCTCTCTCTCTCTCTCTCTCCTGCTGTTTCTCTTTCTCAGTATTTGGCCTGAAACCTGCTTTATCAAGCAGCTGTCTGTCTTGCTAAACCAGCTCGTGTGACTGAACCAGTTGTTCATCCAC
The DNA here is from genome assembly GCF_047496795.1 of Chiloscyllium punctatum. Lineage (NCBI taxonomy): Eukaryota > Metazoa > Chordata > Chondrichthyes > Orectolobiformes > Hemiscylliidae > Chiloscyllium > Chiloscyllium punctatum. The sequence goes on along the minus strand of NC_092772.1, from coordinate 56,029,735 downwards.
TTCAGAATTAACTCAGAAAGAGGGCGGAGCCATTTTTAGTCAAATCCAGAGCCTCTGAAATCCCCCAGTCAGTAACGCCCTGAAATTCAGTCAATTCAAATGTGAGGGAGAGCTCACCGTTTCATGAGAGGGGTCCAGGAGAGAGAAGATCCTAAAAGAGGGAGGAAGGAGCAGTGATAACTCCAGGAAGGAGCCAGTGCGGAGTTAGCCCAGAGGGAGAGCTCAGTAACCCAGCGACCAGGACCATTATCGCCTCTGCTAGAGTTCACAAGGTAAAGAGCTCTGCGGTTCCCTGTTCAACATTTCAGCTGGGGAAGTCTTAAAGGGGTCATCTCGCTCATTACATGTCCTCCTGCAGAAAATTACCAGCTCCCACTCTAAAGGTCAGCACAGCACAGCAATTATTTACGATGGACAACACTGTACCGTACCTGTTAACCTGTATCCCCCCCCCCCCCAACACATACACACCTTCTCACTGCTACTCTAACATGCTCAGTTTATCTGCCTCTCACTCTCCCTCTGTCACTCACTCTCTCTC
>NC_092772.1:55974194-56026694 GCF_047496795.1 Chiloscyllium punctatum | reverse complement strand
TGTCACACTCTCTCTGTCACTCTCTCTCTGTCACTCTCTCTCTCTGTCACACTCTCTGTCACTCTCTCTCTGTCACTCTCTCTCTGTCACTCTCTCTCTGTCACACTCTCTGTCACTCTCTCTCTGTTACTCTCTCTCTCTGTCACACTCTCTGTCACTCTCTCTCTGTTACTCTCTCTCTCTCTGTTACTCTCTCTCTCTGTCACACTCTCTCTCTCTGTCACACTCTCTCTGTCACTCTCTCTCTGTCACTCTCTCTCTCTGTCACTCTCTCTCTGTTACTCTCTCTCTCTGTCACACTCTCTGTCACTCTCTCTCTGTTACTCTCTCTCTCTCTGTTACTCTCTCTCTCTGTCACACTCTCTCTCTCTGTCACACTCTCTGTCACTCTCTCTCTGTTACTCTCTCTCTCTCTGTTACTCTCTCTCTCTGTCACACTCTCTCTCTCTGTCACACTCTCTCTGTCACTCTCTCTCTGTCACTCTCTCTCTCTGTCACTCTCTCTCTGTCACTCTCTCTCTCTGTCACTCTCTCTCTCTGTCACTCTCTCTCTGTCACACTCTCTCTGTCACTCTCTCTCTCTGTCACACTCTCTGTCACTCTCTCTCTGTCACTCTCTCTCTGTCACACTCTCTGTCACTCTCTCTCTGTCACTCTCTCTCTGTCACACTCTCTGTCACTCTCTCTCTGTCTCTCTCTCTCTGTCACTCTCTCTCTGTCACTCTCTCTCTGTCACTCTCTCTCTCTGTCACTCTCTCTCTGTCACACTCTCTGTCACTCTCTCTCTGTCACTCTCTCTCTGTCACACTCTCTGTCACTCTCTCTCTGTCTCTCTCTCTCTGTCACTCTCTCTCTGTCACTCTCTCTCTGTCACTCTCTCTCTCTGTCACTCTCTCTCTGTCACTCTCTCTCTCTGTCACTCTCTCTCTCTGTCACTCTCTCTCTGTCACACTCTCTCTCTCTGTCACACTCTCTGTCACTCTCTCTCTCTGTTACTCTCTCTCTCTCTGTCACTCTCTCTCTCTGTCACTCTCTCTCTGTCACTCTCTCTCTCTGTCACTCTCTCTCTGTCACACTCTCTCTCTCTGTCACACTCTCTGTCACTCTCTCTCTCTCTGTTACTCTCTCTCTCTCTGTTACTCTCTCTCTCTGTCACTCTCTCTCTGTCACACTCTCTCTCTCTGTCACACTCTCTGTCACTCTCTCTCTCTGTTACTCTCTCTCTCTCTGTTACTCTCTCTCTCTGTCACACTCTCTCTCTCTGTCACACTCTCTCTGTCACACTCTCTCTCTCCGTCACACTCTCTGTCACTCTCTGTTACTCTCTCTCTGTTACTCTCTCTCTGTCACACTCTCTCTCTCTGTCACTCTCTCTCTGTTACTCTCTCTCTGTCACACACTCTCTCTCTGTCACTCTCTCTCTCTGTCACACTCTCTGTTACTCTCTCTCTGTCACACTCTCTCTCTCTGTCACACTCTCTGTCACTCTCTCTCTCTGTTACTCTCTCTCTCTCTGTCACTCTCTCTCTCTGTCTCTCTCTCTGTCACTCTCTCTCTCTGTCACTCTCTCTCTGTCACACTCTCTCTCTCTGTCACACTCTCTGTCACTCTCTCTCTCTCTGTTATTCTCTCTCTCTCTGTTACTCTCTCTCTCTGTCACTCTCTCTCTGTCACACTCTCTCTCTCTCTGTCACACTCTCTGTCACTCTCTCTCTGTTACTCTCTCTCTCTCTGTTACTCTCTCTCTCTGTCACACTCTCTCTCTCTGTCACACTCTCTCTGTCACACTCTCTCTCTCTGTCACACTCTCTGTCACTCTCTCTCTGTTACTCTCTCTCTGTTACTCTCTCTCTGTCACACTCTCTCTCTCTGTCACTCTCTCTCTGTCACTCTCTCTCTGTTACTCTCTCTCTCTGTTACTCTCTCTCTGTCACACTCTCTCTCTCTGTCACTCTCTCTCTCTGTCACACTCTCTCTGTCACACTCTCTCTCTCTGTCACACTCTCTGTCACTCTCTCTCTGTTACTCTCTCTCTCTGTCACACTCTCTGTCACTCTCTCTCTGTTACTCTCTCTCTCTCTGTTACTCTCTCTCTCTGTCACACTCTCTCTCTCTGTCACACTCTCTCTGTCACTCTCTCTCTGTCACTCTCTCTCTCTGTCACACTCTCTGTCACTCTCTCTCTGTCACTCTCTCTCTCTGTCACACTCTCTGTCACTCTCTCTCTGTCACTCTCTCTCTGTCACACTCTCTGTCACTCTCTCTCTGTCACTCTCTCTCTCTGTCACTCTCTCTCTGTCTCTCTCTCTCTGTCACTCTCTCTCTGTCACTCTCTCTCTCTGTCACACTCTCTGTCACTCTCTCTCTGTCACTCTCTCTCTCTGTCACTCTCTCTCTCTGTCACTCTCTCTCTGTCACTCTCTCTCTCTGTCACTCTCTCTCTGTCACACTCTCTCTCTCTGTCACTCTCTCTCTCTGTTACTCTCTCTCTCTCTGTCACTCTCTCTCTGTCACTCTCTCTCTCTGTCACTCTCTCTCTGTCACTCTCTCTCTCTGTCACTCTCTCTGTCACACTCTCTCTCTCTGTCACACTCTCTGTCACTCTCTCTCTCTGTTACTCTCTCTCTCTCTGTTACTCTCTCTCTCTGTCACACTCTCTCTCTCTGTCACACTCTCTCTGTCACACTCTCTCTCTCTCTGTCACACTCTCTGTCACTCTCTCTCTCTGTAACTCTCTCTCTCTCTGTCACTCTCTCTCTCTGTCACACTCTCTGTCTCTCTCTCTCTGTCACTCTCTCTCTCTGTCACTCTCTCTCTGTCACTCTCTCTGTCACTCTCTCTCTGTCTCTCTCTCTCTCTGTCACTCTCTCTCTGTCACTCTCTCTCTCTGTCACTCTCTCTCTCTGTCACACTCTCTCTCTCTGTCACACTCTCTCTCTCTGTCACACTCTCTCTGTCACACTCTCTCTCTCTCTGTCACACTCTCTGTCACTCTCTCTCTCTGTAACTCTCTCTCTCTCTGTCACTCTCTCTCTCTGTCACACTCTCTGTCTCTCTCTCTCTGTCACTCTCTCTCTCTGTCACTCTCTCTCTGTCACTCTCTCTGTCACTCTCTCTCTGTCTCTCTCTCTCTCTGTCACTCTCTCTCTGTCACTCTCTCTCTCTGTCACTCTCTCTCTCTGTCACTCTCTCTCTCTGTCACTCACTCTCTCTGTTACTCTCTCTCTCTGTCACTCTCTCTGTCACACTCTCAGTCACTCTCTCTCTGTCACTCTCTCTCTCTGTCACTCTCTCTCTCTGTTACTCTCTCTCTGTCACTCTCTCTGTCACACTCTCTGTCACTCTCTCTCTGTCACTCTCTCTCTCTGTCACTCTCTCTCTGTCACTCTCTCTCTCTCTGTTACTCTCTCTCTCTGTCACACTCTCTCTCTCTGTCACACTCTCTCTGTCACTCTCTCTCTGTCACTCTCTCTCTCTGTCACACTCTCTGTCACTCTCTCTCTGTCACTCTCTCTCTCTGTCACACTCTCTGTCACTCTCTCTCTGTCACTCTCTCTCTGTCACTCTCTCTGTCACTCTCTCTCTGTCACTCTCTCTCTCTGTCACTCTCTCTCTGTCTCTCTCTCTCTGTCACTCTCTCTCTCTGTCACACTCTCTGTCACTCTCTCTCTGTCACTCTCTCTCTCTGTCACTCTCTCTCTCTGTCACTCTCTCTCTGTCACACTCTCTCTCTCTGTCACACTCTCTGTCACTCTCTCTCTCTGTTACTCTCTCTCTCTCTGTCACTCTCTCTCTCTGTCACTCTCTCTCTGTCACTCTCTCTCTGTCACTCTCTCTCTCTGTCACTCTCTCTCTGTCACACTCTCTCTCTCTGTCACACTCTCTGTCACTCTCTCTCTCTGTTACTCTCTCTCTCTCTGTTACTCTCTCTCTCTGTCACACTCTCTCTCTCTGTCACACTCTCTCTGTCACACTCTCTCTCTCTGTCACACTCTCTGTCACTCTCTCTCTCTGTAACTCTCTCTCTCTCTGTCACTCTCTCTCTCTGTCACACTCTCTGTCTCTCTCTCTCTGTCACTCTCTCTCTCTGTCACTCTCTCTCTGTCACACTCTCTCTCTCTGTCACACTCTCTGTCACTCTCTCTCTGTCACACTCTCTCTCTCTGTTACTCTCTCTCTCTGTCACACTCTCTCTCTGTGTCACACTCTCTGTCACTCTCTCTCTGTCACTCTCTCTCTGTCACTCTCTCTCTCTGTCACTCTCTCTCTCTCTGTCAGTCTCTCTCTCTGTCACTCTCTCTCCCTGTCACTCTCTCTCTCTGTTACTCTCTCTCTCTCTGTCACTCTCTCTCTGTCACTCTCTCTGTCACTCTCCCTCTCTGTCACTCTCTCTCTCTCTGTCACACTCTCTGTCACTCTCTCTCTCTGTTACTCTCTCTCTCTCTGTTACTCTCTCTCTCTGTCACTCTCTCTCTGTCACACTCTCTCTCTCTGTCACACTCTCTCTGTCACTCTCTCTCTGTCACTCTCTCTCTGTCACTCTCTCTCTGTTACTCTCTCTCTCTGTCACACTCTCTCTCTCTGTTACTCTCTCTCTCTGTCACTCTCTCTCTGTCACTCTCTCTCTGTCACTCTCTGTCACTCTCTCTCTCTCTGTCACTCTCTCTCTCTCTGTCACTCCTCTCTCTCTGTTACTCTCTCTCTGTCACTCTCTCTCTGTCACACTCTCTCTCTGTCACTCTCTCTGTCACTCTCTCTCTCTCTGTCACTCTCTCTCTCTGTCACTCTCTGTCACTCTCTCTCCCTGTCACTCTCTCTCTCTGTTACTCTCTCTCTCTCTGTCACTCTCTCTCTGTCACTCTCTGTCACTCTCTCTCTCTGTCACTCTCTCTCTCTGTTACTCTCTCTCTCTCTGTCACACTCTCTGTCACTCTCTCTCTCTGTTACTCTCTCTCTCTCTGTTACTCTCTCTCTCTGTCACACTCACTCTCTCTGTCACTCTCTCTCTGTCACTCTCTCTCCCTGTCACTCTCTCTCTCTGTGTCACTCTCTCTCTGTCACTCTCTCTCTCTGTCACTCTCTCTCTCTGTCACTCTCTCTCTGTCTCTCTCTCTCTCTGTCTCTCTCTCTCTCTGTCACTCTCTCTCTGTCACTCTCTCTGTCACTCTCTCTCTCTCTCTCTGTCACTCTCTCTCTGTCACTCTCTCTCTCTGTCACTCTCTCTCTCTGTCACTCTCTCTCTCTGTCACTCACTCTCTCTGTCACTCACTCTCTGTCACTCTCTCTCTCTGTCACTCTCTCTCTGTCTCTCTCTCTCTCTGTCTCTCTCTCTCTCTGTCACTCTCTCTCTGTCACTCTCTCTGTCACTCTCTCTCTGTCTCTCTCTCTCTCTGTCACTCTCTCTCTGTCACTCTCTCTCTCTGTCACTCTCTCTCTCTGTCACTCACTCTCTCTGTTACTCTCTCTCTCTGTCACTCTCTCTGTCACACTCTCAGTCACTCTCTCTCTGTCACTCTCTCTCTCTGTCACTCTCTCTCTCTGTTACTCTCTCTCTGTCACTCTCTCTGTCACACTCTCTGTCACTCTCTCTCTGTCACTCTCTCTCTCTGTCACTCTCTCTCTGTCACTCTCTCTCTCTCTGTTACTCTCTCTCTCTGTCACACTCTCTCTCTCTGTCACACTCTCTCTGTCACTCTCTCTCTGTCACTCTCTCTCTCTGTCACACTCTCTGTCACTCTCTCTCTGTCACTCTCTCTCTCTGTCACACTCTCTGTCACTCTCTCTCTGTCACTCTCTCTCTGTCACTCTCTCTGTCACTCTCTCTCTGTCACTCTCTCTCTCTGTCACTCTCTCTCTGTCTCTCTCTCTCTGTCACTCTCTCTCTCTGTCACACTCTCTGTCACTCTCTCTCTGTCACTCTCTCTCTCTGTCACTCTCTCTCTCTGTCACTCTCTCTCTGTCACACTCTCTCTCTCTGTCACACTCTCTGTCACTCTCTCTCTCTGTTACTCTCTCTCTCTCTGTCACTCTCTCTCTCTGTCACTCTCTCTCTGTCACTCTCTCTCTGTCACTCTCTCTCTCTGTCACTCTCTCTCTGTCACACTCTCTCTCTCTGTCACACTCTCTGTCACTCTCTCTCTCTGTTACTCTCTCTCTCTCTGTTACTCTCTCTCTCTGTCACACTCTCTCTCTCTGTCACACTCTCTCTGTCACACTCTCTCTCTCTGTCACACTCTCTGTCACTCTCTCTCTCTGTAACTCTCTCTCTCTCTGTCACTCTCTCTCTCTGTCACACTCTCTGTCTCTCTCTCTCTGTCACTCTCTCTCTCTGTCACTCTCTCTCTGTCACACTCTCTCTCTCTGTCACACTCTCTGTCACTCTCTCTCTGTCACACTCTCTCTCTCTGTTACTCTCTCTCTCTGTCACACTCTCTCTCTCTGTCACACTCTCTGTCACTCTCTCTCTGTCACTCTCTCTCTGTCACTCTCTCTCTCTGTCACTCTCTCTCTCTGTCACACTCTCTGTCACTCTCTCTCTGTCACTCTCTCTCTCTGTCACTCTCTCTCTCTCTGTCACACTCTCTGTCACTCTCTCTCTCTGTTACTCTCTCTCTCTGTCACACTCTCTGTCACTCTCTCTCTCTCTGTCACTCTCTCTCTGTCACTCTCTCTCTCTGTTACTCTCTCTCTCTGTCACACTCTCTGTCACTCTCTCTCTCTCTGTCACTCTCTCTCTCTGTCACTCTCTCTCTCTCTGTCACTCTCTGTCACTCTCTCTCTGTTACTCTCTCTCTCTCTGTTACTCTCTCTCTCTGTCACTCTCTCTCTGTCACACTCTCTCTCTCTGTCACACTCTCTCTGTCACTCTCTCTCTGTCACTCTCTCTCTGTCACTCTCTCTCTGTTACTCTCTCTCTCTGTCACACCTCTCTCTCTCTGTTACTCTCTCTCTCTGTCACTCTCTCTCTGTCACTCTCTGTCACTCTCTCTCTCTCTGTCACTCTCTCTCTCTCTGTCACTCTCTCTCTCTCTGTCACTCTCTCTCTGTCACTCTCTCTCTGTCACACTCTCTCTCTGTCACTCTCTCTGTCACTCTCTCTCTCTCTGTCACTCTCTCTCTCTGTCACTCTCTGTCACTCTCTCTCCCTGTCACTCTCTCTCTCTGTTACTCTCTCTCTCTCTGTCACTCTCTCTCTGTCACTCTCTGTCACTCTCTCTCTCTGTCACTCTCTCTCTCTGTCACTCTCTCTCTCTGTCACTCTCTCTCTGTCTCTCTCTCTCTCTGTCTCTCTCTCTCTCTGTCACTCTCTCTCTGTCACTCTCTCTGTCACTCTCTCTCTCTGTCTCTCTCTCTCTCTGTCACTCTCTCTCTGTCACTCTCTCTCTCTGTCACTCTCTCTCTCTGTCACTCTCTCTCTCTGTCACTCACTCTCTCTGTCACTCACTCTCTGTCTCTCTCTCTCTCTGTCACTCTCTCTCTGTCACTCTCTCTCTCTGTCACTCTCTCTCTCTGTCACTCTCTCTCTCTGTCACTCACTCTCTCTGTTACTCTCTCTCTCTGTCACTCTCTCTGTCACACTCTCTGTCACTCTCTCTCTGTCACTCTCTCTCTCTGTCACTCTCTCTCTCTGTTACTCTCTCTCTGTCACTCTCTCTGTCACACTCTCTGTCACTCTCTCTCTGTCACTCTCTCTCTCTGTCACTCTCTCTCTGTCACTCTCTCTCTCTGTCACACTCTCTGTCACTCTCTCTCTGTCACTCTCTCTCTCTGTGCCACTCTCACACTCACACAGTGCTGTATCATTCCCATACTCTCTCTCTGTCAGTGTCACTTGCCCTGTTACTCTCTCTCTCACATCCTCTCCCTCTGTGACTTCCATTTTTCTCTCCCTCTCACTCTCTCTCCCACTCTCACACTGTCGGAGGGTCACCTTCACTATCTTTCTCTCAGACTCTATTTTCTCTCTCTCTCTCTCTAATCCCTTGCACACATTCACTCTGTCTCTTCCACACCACTTCCTTTTTCCTTCTCCCTCATACACTCTGACTGACTCACTCTCACTCACTCTCTCCACCCCATCCCTAACCTTTAACCTCCGTTACACTCATTCCCCACCCAGCTCAACAAATCTCCATCCCTCTCACGTTTCCCTCCCTCGCACTGATTCCCTTTGCCAGTCTTTTCTTATTCATTCTTGTTATCTTCCACTCGTTACTCACCACACTCTGTCGTTCCCCGTATTTCTCACACATCCCCAGCCACAGAATATCCAGCAGAAAGGGTCAGTGCTGAGGGAGGGCCGCAGTGTCAGAGGGTCAGTGCTGAGGGAGTGGGCACTGTCGGAGGGTCAGTGCTGAGGGAGTGGGGACTGTCGGAGGGTCAGTGCTGAGGGAGTACCGCACTGTCGGAGGGTCAGTGCTGAGGGTGTGCCGCACTGTCGGAGGGTCAGTGCTGAGGGAGTGCCGCACTGTCGGAGGGTCAGTGCTGAGGGAGTACCGCACTGTCGGAGGGTCAGTGCTGAGGGAGTACCGCCACTGTCGGAGGGTCAGTGCTGAGGGAGTACCGCACTGTCGGAGGGTCAGTGCTGAGGGAGTACCGCACTGTCGGAGGGTCAGTGCTGAGGGGAGTGCCGCACTGTCGGAGGGTCAGTGCTGAGGGAGTACCGCACTGTCGGAGGGTCAGTGCTGAGGGAGTACCGCACTGTCGGAGGGTCAGTGGCTGAGGGAGTGCCGCACTGTCGGAGGGTCAGTGCTGAGGGAGTGCCGCACTGTCAGAGGGTCAGTGCTGAGGGAGTGCCGCACTGTCGGAGGGTCAGTGCTGAGGGAGTGCCGCACTGTCGGAGGGTCAGTGCTGAGGGAGTGGGGACTGTCAGAGGGTCAGTGCTGAGGGAGGGCCGCACTGTCGGAGGGTCAGTGCTGAGGGAGTGCCGCACTGTCAGAGGGTCAGTGCTGAGGGAGTGCCGCACTGTCGGAGGGTCAGTGCTGAGGGAGTGCCGCACTGTCGGAGGGTCAGTGCTGAGGGAGTGCGGACTGTCAGAGGGTCAGTGCTGAGGGAGGGCCGCACTGTCGGAGGGTCAGTGCTGAGGGAGTGGGGGACTGTCAGAGGGTCAGTGCTGAGGGAGGGCCGCACTGTCGGAGGGTCAGTGCTGAGGGAGTGGGCACTGTCAGAGGGTCAGTGCTGAGGGAGTGGGCACTGTCGGAAGGTCAGTGCTGAGGGAGTGCCGCACTGTCGGGGGGTCAGTGCTGAGGGAGTGGGCACTGTCGGAGGGTCAGTGCTGAGGGATTGGGCACTGTCAGAGGGTCAGTGCTGAGGGAGGGCCGCACTGTTGGAGGGTCAGTGCTGAGGAATGGGCACTGTCAGAGGGTCAGTGCTGAGGGAGGGCCGCACTGTCGGAGGGTCAGTGCTGAGGGAGTGGGCACTGTCGGGTCAGTGCTGAGGGAGTGGGCACTGTCGGAAGGTCAGTGCTGAGGGAGTGCCGCACTGTTGGAGGGTCAGTGCTGAGGGAGTGGGCACTGTCAGAGGGTCAGTGCTGAGGGAGGGCCGCACTGTTGGAGGGTCAGTGCTGAGGGATGGGCACTGTCAGAGGGTCAGTGCTGAGGGAGGGCCGCACTGTCGGAGGGTCAGTGCTGAGGGATTGGGCACTGTCGGAGGGTCAGTGCTGAGGGAGCGCCGCACTGTCGGAGGGTCAGTGCTGAGGGAGTGGGCACTGTCGGAGGGTCAGTGCTGAGGCAGTGGGCACTGTCGAAGGTCAGTGCTGAGGGAGTGCCGCACTGTTGGAGGGTCAGTGCTGAGGGAGTGGGCACTGTCAGAGGGTCAGTGCTGAGGGAGGGGCCGCACTGTTGGAGGGTCAGTGCTGAGGGATGGGCACTGTCAGAGGGTCAGTGCTGAGGGAGGGCCGCACTGTCGGAGGGTCAGTGCTGAGGGATTGGGCACTGTCGGAGGGTCAGTGCTGAGGGAGGCGCCGCACTGTCGGAGGGTCAGTGCTGAGGGAGTGGGCACTGTCGGAGGGTCAGTGCTGAGGGAGTGGGCACTGTCGGAAGGTCAGTGCTGAGGGAGCGCCACACTGTCGGAGGGTCAGTGCTGAGGGAGTGGGCACTGTCGGAGGGTCAGTGCTGAGGGAGTGGACACTGTTGGAGGGTCAGTGCTGAGGGAGCGCCGCACTGTCAGAGGATCAGTGCTGAGGGAGTGCCGCACTGTCGGGAGGGTCAGTGCTGAGGGAGTGGGCACTGTCGGAGGGTCAGTGCTGAGGGAGTGGGCACTGTCGGAGGGTCAGTGCTGAGGGAGCGCCGCACTGTCGGAGGGTCAGTGCTGAGGGAGTGGGCACTGTCGGAGGGTCAGTGCTGAGGGAGTGGGGCACTGTCAGAGGGTCAGTGCTGAGGGAGGGCCGCACTGTCGGAGGGTCAGTGCTGAGGGATTGGGCACTGTCGGAGGGTCAGTGCTGAGGGAGTGCCGCACTGTCGGAGGGTCAGTGCTGAGGGAGTGGGCACTGTCGGAGGGTCAGTGCTGAGGGAGTGGGGCACTGTCGGAAGGTCAGTGCTGAGGGGAGCGCCACACTGTCGGAGGGTCAGTGCTGAGGGAGTGTCGTACTGTCGGAGGGTCAGTGCTGAGGGAGTGGGCACTGTCGGAGGGTAAGTGCTGAGGGAGCGCCGCACTGTCGGAGGGTCAGTGCTGAGGGAGCGCCGCACTGTCGGAGGGTCAGTGCTGAGGGAGCGCCGCACTGTCGGAGGGTCAGTGCTGAGGGAGTGGGCACTGTCGGAGGGTCAGTGCTGAGGGAGTGGACACTGTCGGAGGGTCAGTGCTGAGGGAGTGCCACACTGTCAGAGGGTCAGTGCTGAGGGAGTGGGCACTGTCGGAGGGTCAGTGCTGAGGGAGTGGGCACTGTCGGAAGGTCAGTGCTGAGGGAGCGCCACACTGTCGGAGGGTCAGTGCTGAGGGAGTGTCGTACTGTCGGAGGGTCAGTGCTGAGGGAGTGGGCACTGTCGGAGGGTAAGTGCTGAGGGAGCGCCGCACTGTCGGAGGGTCAGTGCTGAGGGAGCGCCGCACTGTCGGAGGGTCAGTGCTGAGGGAGCGCCGCACTGTCGGAGGGTCAGTGCTGAGGGAGCGCCGCACTGTCGGAGGGTCAGTGCTGAGGGAGTGCCGCACTGTCGGAGGGTCAGTGCTGAAGGAGTGGACACTGTCGGAGGGTCAGTGCTGAGGGAGTGCCACACTGTCAGAGGGTCAGTGCCGAGAGAGTGCCGCAGTGTCGGAGGGTCAGTGCTGAGGGAGTGCCGCACTGTCGGAGGGTCAGTGCCGAGAGAGTGCCGCAGTGTCGGAGGGTCAGTGCTGAGGGAGTGCCGCACTGTCAGAGGGTCAGTGCTGAGGTAGTGGGCACTGTCGGAGGGTCAGTGCTGAGGGAGTGGGCACTGTCGGAGGGTCAGTGCTGAGGGAGTGGACACTGTCGGAGGGTCAGTGCTGAGGGAGTGCCACACTGTCAGAGGGTCAGTGCTGAGGGATTGGGCACTGTCGGAGGGTCAGTGCTGAGGGAGTGGACACTGTCGGAGGGTCAGTGCTGAGGGAGTGCCACACTGTCAGAGGGTCAGTGCCGAGGGATTGGGCACTGTCGGAGGGTCAGTGCTGAGGGAGTGGGCACTGTCGGAGGGTCAGTGCTGAGGGAGTGGGCACTGACGGAGGGTCAGTGCTGAGGGAGTGGGCACTGACGGAGGTCAGTGCTGAGGGAGTGGGCACTGTCGGAGGGTCAGTGCTGAGGGAGCGCCGCACTGTCGGAGGGTCAGTGCTGAGGGAGTGGGCACTGTCGGAGGTTCAGTGCTGAGGGAATGGAGTTGCGTCTGTGGGATTGTTTCAGTCAGAAGAACGCTCAGTGTAGAGATGGAGCGTGCTGGAGTCACTTGGGGATTCGCTGAGGAAGGAGCTCGTCCTGTGACTGTGGGTCGAACAATGTCCTGTGGTGCTGTCGTCATTGTGATCTGGCTGTATCCTCCCTGGTTCAGTGTCAACAAGCAGGAGGTGAGCTCTCTGCTGGAACTTTACGGTGTTTATTGAGAATCCTCTGTGTTTGCCTGGGAGATGTCAGTGACGGTGAGAGAGAATGCAGTCAGTATTTACAATCAAACAGACAGCGACAGTGAGAGCATTGTTCACCCAACAGAAAACAGCCTCACTTCACAACAGGCAGAGCATCTGGTGATTGATGGGCAGACTATCCATATTAAAACAAATATTTGTGATTGATCCAGGGAACGACCAGAAGGGTGGGTTGGAGAGAGACCATTCTCCCCGGTCACTGAGTCCGGGACTCGGGATAGAGTTTACAAAGTCACCCCCGCAGGAGTGAGATCGGGGAATCATTTCCCCACACACACACACACACACACACGGAGAGGACACAGAAAATGTTTGGAAATCTCTCCCACGCACGTCGATTCATCGACTGGTTCATTTTCCATCAGGGAGCCTGACGAATTCTTGTTTGTGTAAAGTTGTGCAAGGTGACGGGGTTCGGGTGAGTGTGTGCAGTCACGTTAACAGTCACCTCTGAGACATTCAGAGCGAGCTGTGCTGCTATCCCTCAGCACCAGCTGCAAGGGGCTGAATGGCCTTCAACTTTGTTCCCAGCAGCTGCCCACAATGTGGGATAAGTATGATCCACGGGGTTAGATACAGAGTAAAGCTCAAAGCTCCCTCTACACTGTCCCCCATCAAACACTCCGAGGACAGTGACAGCAAAGGGTGAGATACAGAGTAAAGCTCCCTCTACACTGTCCTAGAAATGGAAAGCAATGGCCAGGTGATATTGTCACAGTATTCATGATCCAGAGACCCTCATATTTTTCTCAGTATCCTCTGACAGTGCCCACACCCTCAGCACTGACCCTCCGACAGTGCCCACACCCTCAGCACTGACCCTCCGACAGTGCCCACACCCTCAGCACTGACCCTCCGACAGTGCCCACTCCCTCAGCACTGACCCTCCGACAGTGCGGCACTCCCTCAGCACTGACCCTCCGACAGTGCGGCGCTCCCTCAGCACTGACCCTCCGACAGTGCCCACTCCCTCAGCACTGACCCTCCGACAGTGCGGCCCTCCCTCAGCACTGACCCTCCGACAGTGCCCACTCCCTCAGCACTGACCCTCCGACAGTGCGGCCCTCCCTCAGCACTGACCCTCCGACAGTGCGGCGCTCCCTCAGCACTGACCCTCCGACAGTGCCCACTCCCTCAGCACTGACCCTCCGACAGTGTGGCACTCCCTCAGCACTGACCCTCCGACAGTTGCGGCACTCCCTCAGCACTGACCCTCCGACAGTGCGGCACTCCCTCAGCACTGACCCTCCGACAGTGCGGCACTCCCTCAGCACTGACCCTCCGACAGTGCGGCACTCCCTCAGCACTGACCCTCCGACAGTGCGGCACTCCCTCAGCACTGACCCTCCGACAGTGCGGCACTCCCTCAGCACTGACCCTCCGACAGTGCGGCACTCCCTCAGCACTGACCCTCCGACAGTGCGGCACTCCCTCAGCACTGACCCTCCGACAGTGCGGCACTCCCTCAGCACTGACCCTCCGACAGTGCGGCACTCCCTCAGCACTGACCCTCCGACAGTGCGGCACTCCCTCAGCACTGACCCTGCTGTATTGAGAAATTCCAGTCTGTGTGGAGTGAGCTCCTTATCCCTGGAAGCTGCCTCAGTTTTCTGTAGATGGAGCACAACTCCATATCCTAATGCCACCCAGAGAGGGCCGATGGAGCCGGTTGTTGGGAGTTTAAACTTCTGTATGACAATCCTACAGTGTGGGAGCAGGCCATTCAGCCCATCATGTCCGTACTCACCCTCAGAACCCAGATCGAGCACCTGAACTTCTTCCTATCATCCCACAATTTCCCATGGCCAATCCACCCTAACCTGCACATCCCTGGGCACTATGGAACAATTTAGCATGGCCAATCCACCCTAACCTGCATATCCCTGGGCACTATGGGACAATTTAGCATGGCCAATCCACCCTAACCTGCATATCCCTGGGCACTATGGGACAATTTAGCATGGCCAATCCACACTAACCTGCACATCCCTGGACACTATGGGACAATTTAGCATGGCCAATCCACCCTAACCTGCATATCCCTGGGCACTATGGGACAATTTAGCATGGCCAATCCACACTAACCTGCACATCCCTGGACACTATGGGACAATTTAGCATGGCCAATCCACCCTTACCTACACATCCCTGGACACTATGGGACAATTTAGCATGGCCAATCCACCCTAACCTGCACATCCCTGGACACTATGGGACAATTTAGCATGGCCAATCCACCCTAACCTACACATCCCTGGACACTATGGGACAATTTAGCATGGCCAATCCACCCTAACCTGCACATCCCTGGACACTATGGGACAATTTAGCATGGCCAATCCACCCTAACCTACACATCCCTGGGCACTATGGGACAATTTAGCATGACCAATCCACCCTAATCTGCACATCCCTGGACACTATGGGACAATTTAGCATGGCCAATCCACCCTAACCAGCACATCCCTGGGCACTATGGGACAATTTAGCATGGCCAATCCACCCTAACCTGCACATCCCTGGGCACTATGGGACAATTTAGCATGGCCAATCCACCCTTACCTACACATCCCTGGACACTATGGGACAATTTAGCATGGCCAATCCACCCTAACCTACACATCCCTGGGCACTATGGGACAATTTAGCATGGCCAACCCACCCTAACCTGCACCTCCCTGGGCACTATGGGAATACTTAGCATGGCCAATACACCCTAACCTACACATCCCTGGGCACTATGGGACAATTTAGCATGGCCAATCCACCCTAACCTACACATCCCTGAGCACTATGGGACAATTTAGCATGGCCAATCCACCCTAACCTGCACATCCCTGGGCACTATGGGACAATTTAGCATGGCCAATCCACCCTAACCTGCACATCCCTGGGCACTATGGGACAATATAGCATGGCCAATCCACCCTAACCTACACATCCCTGGGCACTATGGGACAATTTAGCATGGCCAATCCACCCTAACCTACACATCATTGGACACTATGGGACAATTTAGCATGGCCAATCCACCCTAACCTACACATCCCTGGGCACTATGGGAAAATTTAGCATGGCTAATCCACCCTAACCTACACATCCCTGAGCACTATGGGACAATTTAGCATGGCCAATCCACCCTAACCTACACATCCCTGGGCACTATGGGACAATTTAGCATGGCCAATCCACCCTAATCTGCACATCCCTGGGCACTCTGGGACAATTTAGCATGGCCAATCCACCCTAACCTGCACATCCCTGGACACTATGGGACAATTTAGCATGGCCAATCCACCCTAACCTACACATCCCTGGGCACTATGGGACAATTTAGCATGGCCAATCCACCCTAACCTACACATCCCTGGGCACTATGGGACAATTTAGCATGGCCAATCCACCCTAACCTACACATCCCTGGGCACTATGGGACAATTTAGCATGGCCAATCCACCCTAACCTACACATCCCTGGGCACTATGGGACAATTTAGCATGGCCAATCCACCCTAACCTACACATCCCTGGGCACTATGGGACAATTTAGCATGGCCAATCCACCCTAACCTGCACATCCCTGGGCACTATGGGACAATTTAGCATGGCCAATCCACCCTAACCTACACATCCCTGGGCACTATGGGACAATTTAGCATGGCCAATCCACCCTAACCTACACATCCCTGGGAACTATGGGACAATTTAGCATGGGCAATCCACCCTAACCTGCACATCCCTGGGCACTATGGGACAATTTAGCATGGCCAATCCACCCTAACCTACACATCCCTGGGCACTATGGGACAATTTAGCATGGCCAATCCACCCTAACCTACACATCCCTGGGCACTATGGGACAATTTAGCATGGCCAATCCACCCTAACCTGCACATCCCTGGGCACTATGGGACAATTTAGCATGGCCAATCCACCCTAACCTGCACATCCCTGGGCACTATGGGACAATTTCCCATGGCCAATCCACCCTAACCTGCACATCCCTGGGCACTATGGGACAATATAGCATGGCCAATCCACCCTAACCTGCACATCCCTGGGCACTCTGGGACAATATAGCATGGCCAATCCACCCTAACCTGCACATCCCTGGGCACTATGGGACAATTTAGCATGGCCAATCCACCCTAACCTACACATCCCTGGACACTATGGGACAATTTAGCATGGCCAATCCACCCTAACCTACACATCCCTGGGCACTATGGGACAATTTAGCATGGCCAATCCACCCTAACCTACACATCCCTGGACACTATGGGACAATTTAGCATGGCCAATCCACCCTAACCTGCACATCCCTGGACACTATGGGACAATTTAGCATGGCCAATCCACCCTAACCTGCACATCCCTGGACACCATGGGACAATTTCCCATGGCCAATCCACCCTAACCTGCACATCCCTGGACACTATGGGACAATTTCCCATGGCCAATCCACCCTAACCTGCACATCCCTGGGCACTATGGGACAATTTAGCATGGCCAATCCACCCTAACCTGCACATCCCTGGGCACTATGGGACAATTTAGCATGGCCAATCCACCCTAACCTGCACATCCCTGGGCACTATGGGACAATTTAGCATGGCCAATCCACCCTAGCCTACACATCCCTGGACACTATGGGACAATTTAGCATGGCCAATCCACCCTAACCTACACATCCCTGGACACTATGGGACAATTTAGCATGGCCAATCCACCCTAACCTACACATCCCTGGACACCATGGGACAATTTCCCATGGCCAATCCACCCTAACCTGCACATCCCTGGACACCATGGGACAATTTCCCATGGCCAATCCACCCTAACCTGCACATCCCTGGACACTATGGGACAATTTAGCATGGCCAATCCACCCTAACCTGCACATCCCTGGGCACTATGGGACAATTTAGCATGGCCAATCCACCCTAACCTACACATCCCTGGACACTATGGGACAATTTAGCATGGCCAATCCACCCTAACCTGCACATCCCTGGACACTATGGGACAATTTCCCATGGCCAATCCACCCTAACCTGCACATCCCTGGGCACTATGGGACAATTTAGCATGGCCAATCCACCCTAACCTGCACATCCCTGGGCACTATGGGACAATTTAGCATGGCCAATCCACCCTAACCTGCACATCCCTGGGCACTATGGGACAATTTAGCATGGCCAATCCACCCTAACCTGCACATCCCTGGACACTATGGGACAATTTAGCATGGCCAATCCACCCTAACCTACACATCCATGGACACTATGGGACAATTTAGCATGGCCAATCCACCCTAACCTGCACATCCCTGGGCACTATGGGACAATTTAGCTTGGCCAATCCACCCTAACCTGCACATCCCTGGGCACTATGGGACAATTTAGCATGGCCAATCCACCCTAACCTACACATCCATGGACACTATGGGACAATTTAGCATGGCCAATCCACCCTAACCTGCACATCCCTGGGCACTATGGGACAATTTAGCATGGCCAATCCACCCTAACCTGCACATCCCTGGGCACTATGGGACAATTTAGCATGGCCAATCCACCCTAACCTACACATCCATGGACACTATGGGACAATCCACCCTAACCTACACATCCATGGACACTATGGGACAATCCACCCTAACCTGCACATCTTTGGAGTGTGGGAGGAAACCGGAGCACCCGGAGGAAACCCACGCAGACACGGGGAGAACGTGCAAACTCCACACAGACAGTCACCCGAGGGTGGAATCGAACCTGGGTCCCTGGCGCTGTGAGGCAGTAGCGCTAACTCCTGAGTCTGTAAGGGATTGTTAGCCTGCCTGATCTCGTTCCTGTGACCCCACACCCCGTCAGAACCTCTCTCCTATCCCTCGGGCTCTGCTTCCAGCCCCTGGACGTCAGTGTGTCATTGTTACACCCTTCGGTTTCCGGCCGACGCTGGCCCAGCACTTTCCGAAAGAAAATTCCGATAACCAGAGTGACAGGACACACCCTGGCCTCTTCTTAAACATCCTGGGGTGTGTCAATCACTTACAAATGGACCCTACAGAGCAGCTGCAGGAACAGACGCAGGTTAGAGAGAGAGCAAGGGCAGGTTACAGGGATTGTAAAATGTCCGTCTGCTGGTTAGTATAAGCCAGGAGGAAGAAAGGCCACGCTGCTCTGGGATCGAGAGGCAGGGGCACCTCAGCACCACGATTTGTTGAGAAAGCGTGGCTCCTTTAAACAGTTTAAGCACAATCTGTGAAGATCTCGTTAAACAAGTCGATTGAGTCACAAGACAGGATCAGGTTTCTCCCAGAGACAAACAGAGATGCTATCTCCCTCAGGGGCACACCAGATCTGCCTTACAGATTCACTGTTCACCCTCAACACCACTGAAGGCAGTTTCGCTGTCTGTCCCTCAGCACTGACCCTCCGACAGTGCGGCGCTCCCTCAGCACTGACCCTCCGACAGTGCCCACTCCCTCAGCACTGACCCTCCGACAGTGCGGCACTCCCTCAGCACTGACCCTCCGACAGTGCGGCACTCCCTCAGCACTGACCCTCCGACAGTGCGGCACTCCCTCAGCACTGACCCTCCGACAGTGCGGCACTCCCTCAGCACTGACCCTCCGACAGTGCGGCACTCCCTCAGCACTGACCCTCCGACAGTGCGGCGCTCCCTCAGCACTGACCCTCCGACAGTGCGGCGCTCCCTCAGCACTGACCCTCCGACAGTGCCCACTCCCTCAGCACTGACCCTCCGACAGTGCGGCACTCCCTCAGCACTGACCCTCCGAACACTGTGTTGTCAGGGAGACGGAGTGATGGTGATGGCTCCCAAAGATGAAGATGTTGTGAATGACAGGGAGAAACTCTGAGTTTGCGATCAGACCACTGCTGGAGGCAAGTATAAATGTGTTTGAAAGCTGCAAAACCCTTTGCTTCTTATTGATCTTTTATATTTGTGACAGGAAGTGTAAAGTTTGTGCATTTACAGGTGATGGTTAACACCGAAAACCTGTATTTCTAATCTGAGGCTGAGATATGGGCGTCTCTGGCTGGGCCCAGCCTTTGCTCGTCATCCCTAATTACCCAGAGGGCAGTTCAGGGTCAGCCATATTGGTTTGACTATGGAGTCAAATGTAGGCCAGACCAGGTGAGGATGGCAGATTTCCATCCCCATCAGTGAACCGGGAGATTTTATACAACGTTATTGACAGTGGGTGCACAGTCACCCTCCCACCGTTCTTGTTTGACACCCAGTTTTGATATAAATCCAACATCACCGTCTGCCCGAGTCGGATTTGTACCTGTGTCCCTGGGAGGTGAGACAGGGCTCCCGGAACACTAACCCGGTGACGTTACCGCGTTGGGAGCAGGATTTTACAAGAATTCAGGGAAAAGAAGCGACGGCCATGAAGTAGCCATTCTCCAGCGGCCAATTGGTGGGCGATCAAATTGCATTTGTGCAGCGCCTACGTGGCAAAACAGCCCGTCAAAAAATGGCTCCGTTAACTTCGGGCCATCAAGTCAGGACCCCCCCCAGGTACCGGCCACAGAGATAAGGGGGAGTGTAGGGGGCTGGAAGGGGTGGAGGGGGGTTACAGAGATAGGGAGGGGGTGGAGGGGGTTACAGAGACAGGGAGGGGGTGGAGGGGGTTACAGAGACAGGGAGGAGGTGGAGGGGGTTACAGAGAAAGGGAGGGGGTGGAGGGGCTGGAGGGGGTTACAGAGATAGGGAGGGGGTGTAGGGGCTGGAGGGGGTTACAGAGATAGGGAGGGGGGTGTAGGGGCTGGAGGGGGTTACAGAGACAGGGAGGGGGTGTAGGGGCTGGAGGGGGTTACAGAGACAGGGAGGGGGTGGAGGGGCTGGAGGGGGTTACAGAGATAGGGAGGGGGTGTAGGGGCTGGAGGGGGTTACAGAGATAGGGAGGGGGTGTAGGGGCTGGAGGGGGTTACAGAGATAGGGAGGGAGTGTAGGGGCTGGAGGGGGTTACAGAGAAAGGGAGGGGGTGTAGGGGCGGGAGGGGGTTACAGAGATAGGGAGGGGGTGTAGGGGCTGGAGGGGGTTACAGAGATAGGGAGGGGGTGTAGGGGCTGGAGGGGGTTACAGAGATAGGGAGGGGGTGTAGGGGCTGGAGGGGGTTACAGAGATAGGGAGGGGGTGTAGGGGCTGGAGGGGGTTACAGAGACAGGGAGGGGGTGTAGGGGCTGGAGGGGGTTACAGGGACAGGGAGGGGGTGTAGGGGCTGGAGGGGGTTACAGAGATAGGGAGGGGGGTGTAGGGGCTGGAGGGGGTTACAGCGACAGGGTGGGGGTGTAGGGGCTGGAGGAGGTTACAGAGATAGGGAGGGGGTGTAGGGGCTGGAGGGGGTTACAGAGACAGGGTGGGGATGTCGGAGTGGGGGTCAGTGGGAGGGAGGAAATGGGATTCGGTGTGAATCAGAAATCTCACTGCCCCGGGGAACTGTGTTTTGTTTGTGTGATCCCTCATGTTATCGCATTTCCCCACGAGGCCCTGTGTACGGTGGGGGGTGGGGGTGTGGGGGGGGGGGGGGGGGTGGGGCGGGGGGAGCATGTCGGTGAACATAACTGGTGTACAGCAAGAGGAAATGGTGCCTTGGTTTGGCTCAGTAAACCTTGGCGATGGAGAAGGGAGATCTGGTCGTGGGTGTGAGGTTACCTTGGCCTCTCTGAAGTTTTTTGATCATTTGCTTTGCAAATCAGAGACTTTGTGGTCACAGGCCCGAGCTCAGAGAGCACATCAAACACACCCACTGCAATCGTCTGTACCTCCCCTCACCTCACCCAAACTCCAGTCTGACCTCTCCCTGATCCAATACCAGCACTGTCGGTGCTGAGGGAGTGGGCACTGTCGGAGGGTCGGTGCTGAGGGAGTGGGCACTGTCGGAGGGTCAGTGCTGAGGGAGTGGGCACTGTCGGAGGGTCGGTGCTGAGGGAGTGGGCACTGTCGGAGGGTCAGTGCTGAGGGAGTGGGCACTGTCGGAGGGTCGGTGCTGAGGGAATGGGCACTGTCGGAGGGTCGGTGCTGAGGGAGTGGGGCACTGTCGGAAGGTCAGTGCTGAGGGAGTGGGCACTGTCGGAGGGTCGGTGCTGAGAGAGTGGGCACTGTCGGAGGGTCAGTGCTGAGGGAGTGGGGCACTGTCGGAGGGGATTCTAACGAAACTGGCTGATTGTGGTGAAGTTGGTTTCGGGATTGTCATTATTGACTGTTGTTTGCGTTGTGTTTACACACCGCCAATCACAGGCGCAAGGCGGGGTCGGAGTTCAGAGTTGACGACCTGACCGTCTCCAAACGAAGAGTATGATCGACTTGGCGCGCGGATTGGCCAATGAGGCAATCGAGGAGGAGAAGGGACCCGAAGGACAGGGAGGAGAGAAGGACACTGAGGGCTCTCTGTGTCATTGCGTCCCTGAAGACATGGGGGACAGGGAGAATTTGAAGCGAGTGGGTCGTGACATTGAGAACACGTTGACTCTGTCCTTCACAGCATTGAGTCAGGTACTGCACACTATCCGTGTAGATTAGGACAACGTTTCTCCGTCAGTGAGTCTCCAGAGGTGGGAGATATAAGTCCAAGTCGGGATGGCGAGGGGCTCGGAGGGGAACTTGTATGGGGTGGGGGGGGGGTGGTGTTCCCATCTATCTGCTGCCCCTTGTCCTTCTGGAACGCTGCGTCCAGTTCTGGTCGCCCTGGAACAGAAAGAACATGAAGCTGAAGAGGGTGCAGAAGAGTTGTACCAGGATATTGCTAGGAATGATAGGATTTGAGCGATAGGGAGGGGCTGAACAGGCTGGGGCTGTTTTCCCTGGAGCGTCGGAGGCTGAGGGGTGACCTTATAGAGGTTTATAAAATCATGAGGGGCATGGATAGGGTAAAAAGACAAAGACTTTTCCCTGGGGTCGGGGAGTCCAGAACTAGAGGGGCATAGGTTTAGGGTGAGAGGGGAGAGATTTAACGAAAATACAAGGGGCAATATTTTTTTACATACAGTGTGGTTCGAGTGTGTGGGGGGGTGTGGGGACAATTACAGCGTTTATGACATTTGGATAAGGACATCAATGGGAAAGGGTTGGAGGGAGATGGAGCGGGAGGTGTGGGACGAGTTTATTTTGAGGTTAGGGTCAGAATGGACTGGTTGGGCCGAAGGGTCTGTATCTGTGCTGTATGACTCTGGATGGAAGTGGCTGTGGGTTTGGAAGGTGTTGCCTGAGGGTCTTTGGTGAGTTTCTGCAGTGGGTCTTGGAGATGGTACACACTGCAGTTACTGAGGGTCGGTGGGGGAGGGAGGGGATGGTACACACTGCTGTTACTGAGGGTCGGTGGGGGGAGGGAGGGGATGGTACACACTGCTGTTACTGAGCGTCGGTGGGGGGAGGGAGGGGATGGTACACACTGCTGTTACTGAGCGTCGGTGGGGGAGGGAGGGGATGGTACACACTGCTGTTACTGAGGGTCGGTGGGGGGATGGAGGGGATGATACACACTGCTGTTACTGAGGGTCGGTGGGGGAGGGAGGGAGGGGATGGTACACACTGCTGTTACTGAGGGTCGGTGGGGAGGGAGGGGATGGTACACACTGCTGTTACTGAGGGTCGGTGGGGGGAGGGAGGGGATGGTACACACTGCTGTTACTGAGGGTCGGTGGGGGGAGGGAGGGGATGGTACACACTGCTGTTACTGAGGGTCGGTGGGGGAGGGAGGGGATGGTACACACTGCTGTTACTGAGGGTCGGTGGGGGGAGGGAGGGGATGGTACACACTGCAGTTACTGAGGGTCGGTGGAGGGGAGGGAGGGGATGGTACACACTGCTGTTACTGAGGGTCGGTGGGGGGAGGGAGGGGATGGGACACACTGCTGTTACTGAGGGTCGGTGGGGGAGGGAGGGAGGGGATGGGACACACTGCTGTTACTGAGGGTCGGTGGGGGGAGGGAGGGGATGGTACACACTGCTGTTATTGAGGGTCGGTGGGGGGAGGGAGGGGATGGTACACACTGCTGTTACTGAGGGTCGGTGGGGGGGAGGGAGGGGATGGTACACACTGCTGTTACTGAGGGTCGGTGGGGGGAGGGAGGGGATGGTACACACTG
Organism: Chiloscyllium punctatum; assembly: GCF_047496795.1. Classification (NCBI taxonomy): domain Eukaryota; kingdom Metazoa; phylum Chordata; class Chondrichthyes; order Orectolobiformes; family Hemiscylliidae; genus Chiloscyllium; species Chiloscyllium punctatum. Next base: position 56,003,494 of record NC_092772.1, on the reverse strand, counting down.
CTGTTACTGAGGGTCGGTGGGAGGGGATGGTACACACCGCTGTTACTGAGGGTCAGTGGGGGAAGGGAGGGGATGGTACACACTGCTGTTACTGAGCGTCGGTGAGGGGAGGGAGGGGATGGTACACACTGCTGTTACTGAGGGTCGGTGGGGGAGGGAGGGAGGGGATGGTACACACTGCTGTTACTGAGGGTCGGTGGGGAGGGAGGGGATGGTACACACTGCTGTTACTGAGCGTCGGTGAGGGGAGGGAGGGGATGGTACACACTGCTGTTACTGAGGGTCGGTGGGGGAGGGAGGGAGGGGATGGGACACACTGCTGTTACTGAGGGTCGGTGGGGGGAGGGAGGGGATGGTACACACTGCTGTTATTGAGGGTCGGTGGGGGGAGGGAGGGGATGGTACACACTGCTGTTACTGAGGGTCGGTGGGGGGGAGGGAGGGGATGGTACACACTGCTGTTACTGAGGGTCGGTGGGGGGAGGGAGGGGATGGTACACACTGCTGTTACTGAGGGTCGGTGGGGGGTGGGAGGGGATGGTACACACTGCTGTTACTGAGGGTCAGTGGGGGAAGGGAGGGGATGGTACACACTGCTGTTACTGAGCGTCGGTGAGGGGAGGGAGGGGATGGTACACACTGCTGTTACTGAGGGTCGGTGGGGGGAGGGAGGGGATGGTACACACTGCTGTTACTGAGGGTCGGTGGGGGGAGGGAGGGGATGGTACACACTGCTGTTACTGAGCGTCGGTGGGGGAGGGAGGGGATGGTACACACTGCTGTTACTGAGGGTCGGTGGGGGAGGGAGGGGATGGTACACACTGCTGTTACTGAGGGTCGGTGGGGGGGAGGGAGGGGATGGTACACACTGCTGTTACTGAGCGTCGGTGGGGGGAGGGAGGGGATGGTACACACTGCTGTTACTGAGCGTCGGTGGGGGGAGGGAGGGGATGGTACACACTGCTGTTACCGAGCGTCGGTGGGGGTGGGAGGGGATGGTACACAGTGCTGTTACTGAGCGTCGGTGGGGGAGGGAGGGGATGGTACACACTGCTGTTCCTGAGGGTCGGTGGGGGGAGGGAGGGGATGGTACACACTGCTGTTACTGAGGGTCGGTGGGGGAGGGAGGGGATGGTACACACTGCTGTTACTGAGGGTCGGTGGGGGAGGGAGGGGATGGTACACACTGCTGTTACTGAGGGTCGGTGGGGGGAGGGAGGGGATGGTACACACTGCTGTTACTGAGGGGCGGTGGGGGAGGGAGGGGATGGTACACACTGCTGTTACTGAGGGTCGGTGGGGGGAGGGAGGGGATGGTACACACTGCTGTTACTGAGGGTCGGTGGGGGGAGGGAGGGGATGGTACACACTGCTGTTACTGAGGGTCGGTGGGGGGAGGGAGGGGATGGTACACACTGCTGTTACTGAGGGTCGGTGGGGGGAGGGAGGGGATGGTACACACTGCTGTTACTGAGGGTCGGTGGGGGGAGGGAGGGGATGGTACACACTGCTGTTACTGAGAGTCGGTGGGGGATGGAGGGGATGGTACACACTGCTGTTACTGAGGGTCGGTGGGGGGAGGGAGGGGATGGTACACACTGCTGTTACTGAGCGTCGGTGGGGGAGGGAGGGAGGGGATGGTACACACTGCTGTTACTGAGGGTCGGTGGGGGGAGGGAGGGGATGGTACACACTGCTGTTACTGAGGGTCGGTGGGGGGAGGGAGGGGATGGTACACACTGCTGTTACTGAGGGTCGGTGGGGGGAGGGAGGGGATGGTACACACTGCTGTTACTGAGGGTCGGTGGGGGGTGGGAGGGGATGGTACACACTGCTGTTACTGAGGGTCAGTGGGGGAAGGGAGGGGATGGTACACACTGCTGTTACTGAGCGTCGGTGAGGGGAGGGAGGGGATGGTACACACTGCTGTTACTGAGGGTCGGTGGGGGGAGGGAGGGGATGGTACACACTGCTGTTACTGAGGGTCGGTGGGGGGTGGGAGGGGATGGTACACACTGCTGTTACTGAGCGTCGGTGGGGGAGGGAGGGGATGGTACACACTGCTGTTACTGAGGGTCGGTGGGGGAGGGAGGGGATGGTACACACTGCTGTTACTGAGGGTCGGTGGGGGGGAGGGAGGGGATGGTACACACTGCTGTTACTGAGGGTCGGTGGGGGGAGGGAGGGGATGGTACACACTGCTGTTACTGAGCGTCGGTGGGGGGAGGGAGGGGATGGTACACACTGCTGTTACTGAGTGTCGGTGGGGGAGGGTGGGGATGGTACACACTGCTGTTACTGAGCGTCGGTGGGGGGAGGGAGGGGATGGTACACACTGCTGTTACTGAGCGTCGGTGGGGGGAGGGAGGGGATGGTACACACTGCTGTTACCGAGCGTCGGTGGGGGTGGGAGGGGATGGTACACAGTGCTGTTACTGAGCGTCGGTGGGGGGAGGGAGGGGATGGTACACACTGCTGTTACTGAGGGTCGGTGGGGGGAGGGAGGGGATGGTACACACTGCTGTTACTGAGGGTCGGTGGGGGGAGGGAGGGGATGGTACACACTGCTGTTACTGAGTGTCGGTGGGGGAGGGAGGGGATGGTACACACTGCTGTTACTGAGGGTCGGTGGGGGAGAGAGGGGATGGTACACACTGCTGTTACTGAGGGTCGGTGGGGGGAGGGAGGGGATGGTACACACTGCTGTTACTGAGGGTCGGTGGGGGAGGGAGGGGATGGTACACACTGCTGTTACTGAGGGTCGGTGGGGGGAGGGAGGGGATGGTACACACTGCTGTTACTGAGGGTCGGTGGGGGAGAGAGGGGATGGTACACACTGCTGTTACTGAGGGTCGGTGGGGGGGAGGGAGGGAGGGGATGGTACACACTGCTGTTACTGAGGGTCGGTGGGGGGAGGGAGGGGATGTTTGTGGGTGTGGGGCCAATCCAGCGGGGGGCTGCTTTGTCCCTGGATGGTGTCGAGCTTCCTGAGTGTTGTTGGAGCTGCCCCCATCCAGGGGCAAGTGGGGAGTATTCCCTCACCCTCCTGCCTTGGGCCTTGTCGATGGTGGGACAGGCTTTGGGGGGAGTCAGGAGGGGAGTTACTCGCTGCAGGATTCCCAGCCTCTGACCTGCTCTTGGAGCCGCTGTGTTTATTTGGTGGGGAGGTCCAGTTGGGTTTCTGGTCCATGGTAACTCCCAGGATGGGGGATTCAGTGATGGGAATGTTGGAAGTGGAGGGGCAGAGGGTTCGGAATTGTTATTGAAGGAACAGTTCAGCTTTGTGCTGTGATGTAGACGTGATATGAAGTGCACTATGTTGTCCTGATAAAGCTCTGCGTCTCTCTGCTTGGTTTAGAAACGGCCTGCCTCAGGACAACGGGGAAGCTGGACGGACTGGGGACAACGCGAGACAGAACCGCGGAATTCTCCAGCTCGCCTCTCTCTCAGTGACCCGGAGTGGGAACAGGAGGGGTTAGACCCTGAGGTAACACGCGGGGAGGGAGCAGGGCGTAACACAGTGATCTGGGCCGTGGGGTGGCCACAGGGGGCTGACGGACAGCAGTGCAATCACATGGCTAGCACAAGGCCATTCAGCCCCCCCCTCCTCCAGCTGGTTTCACAGGAACAGGATGAGACCATTCGGACCCTCAAAGAGTTCTTTGCTCCAGTGATTGTGATCACACCTAATCTGTGATCTCTCACCAATCTAAATATCTCCCTCAGCACTGACCCCTCCGACAGTGCGGCCCTCCCTCAGCACTGACCCTCCGACAGCGCGGCCCTCCCTCAGCACTGGCCCCTCCGACAGCGCGGCCCTCCCTCAGCACTGGCCCCTCCGACAGCGCGGCCCTCCCTCAGCACTGGCCCCTCCGACAGCGCGGCCCTCCCTCAGCACTGGCCCCTCCGACAGCGCGGCCCTCCCTCAGCACTGGCCCCTCCGACAGCGCGGCCCTCCCTCAGCACTGGCCCCTCCGACAGCGCGGCCCTCCCTCAGCACTGGCCCCTCCGACAGCGCGGCCCTCCCTCAGCACTGGCCCCTCCGACAGCGCGGCCCTCCCTCAGCACTGGCCCCTCCGACAGCGCGGCCCTCCCTCAGCACTGGCCCCTCCGACAGCGCGGCCCTCCCTCAGCACTGGCCCCTCCGACAGCGCGGCCCTCCCTCAGCACTGACCCCTCCGACAGCGCGGCCCTCCCTCAGCACTGACCCCTCCGACAGCGCGGCGAGCAGGGATTTTCTGGGAGAGGGGGTATGCAGGAATTGTTTCAGTGTGGGTCAGTGGTGGCCTGTCCCTGAGCTTTCTCCCAGGAGTGTAATGGTGTTGTTCCCTCAGGGAGAGATGGAACTGGCTCTGGTCCACGGTGAGCTGGAGGCTGAGAGGAAGAAGCTGGAGATGGAGCAGCAGTTTCGAGAGGATCTTCGTTCCCAAATTGCAGGCCTTGACCGGACACTGCAGATCGAGAAAGACAAGGTAGGGCTATTCAACAACGCAGGCTTCACTTCCCTTTCCTTTCCTCAGCCCTTACTGGATCCTGGTCCTGGGAGTGTGTGATGGGGGACAGTGTAGAGAGAGCCTTACTCTGTATCTAACCCTGTGCTGTCCCTGTCCTGGGAGTGTTTGATGTGGAACAGTGTAGAGGGAGCTTTACTCTGTATCTAACCCCGTGCTGTCCCTGTCCTGGGAGTGTTTGATGTGGAACAGTGTAGAGGGAGCTTTACTCTGTATCTAACCCCGTGCTGTCCCTGTCCTGGGAGTGTTTGATGGGGGACAGTGTAGAGGGAGCTTTACTCTGTATCTAACCCCGTGCTGTCCCTGTCCCTGGGAGTGTTTGATGGGGGGACAGTGTAGAGGAAGCTTTACTCTGTATCTAACCCCGTGCTGTCCCTGTCCTGGGAGTGTTTGATGGGGGACAGTGTAGAGGGAGCTTTACTCTGTATCTAACCCCGTGCTGTCCCTGTCCCTGGGAGTGTTTGATGGGGGGACAGTGTAGAGGAAGCTTTACTCTGTATCTAACCCCGTGCTGTCCCTGTCCTGGGAGTGTTTGATGGGGGACAGTGTAGAGGGAGCTTTACTCTGTATCTAACCCCGTGCTGTCCCTGTCCTGGGAGTGTTTGATGGGGGACAGTGTCGAGGGAGCCTTACTCTGTATCTAACCCCGTGCTGTCCCTGTCCCTGGGGGTGTTTGATGGGGGGGGACAGTGAAATGGTTCTGTTGTGTGGTCTTCTTATCGCTAAACCCTCAGAACGGGTGTTTACTGTGTTTACGAATAATCCAGGTTCTGAAGTGGATGTAGTTTCGCTCAGAGCGACTTCAGGAAATGTGTGTGTTTTGTTTGGTGGTGGGTTTTGTTGCTTTTCCTGGTTGTTCCTCTGTTGTCCATCTCTGACAGGGGGAACCCTTCTCCAATGGAAAGTGGTCATGCCCTGCCATCGTGTGGCCGGCCCTGGTATTGCAGGCTGCCAGCCATCCAATCAACTCTTGAGGTTCCAATGGTTCCAAGTTGCTGCTCTGAAGGAGGCCATTCAGCCCACTGGGTGTTTGCTGACTCTTTTGGGGGAGATGGGGGGGGAGTACAATTGGCTGCTCTTGTGTTCTTTCCTTTCTCCAACTTCACTCCTTTTGCCGAATGGGAGGAGAATTGACTCGGACTGGTCAGTGTTGCCTCTCCCCGCCTCTTTCTGGCCAGGCCTGTTGGATGGAGGGAGGCCATTCGGCCCCTCAAGCCTGGTGCCCCATTCCACAGGATTGTGGCGGATCCGACGTTCCCCGCCTCCCCTTTCCCCGTGGTTCCCCGACTGATCGGAAATCTATTTCGGCCTTAACTATACACAAGGACCCCACCCCATAGCTCTCTGTGGTAAGGGCGTTCCAAAGACCCACCCACCCTCTGAGAGAGGGGATTCCTCCCCATCTCCGTCTGAAATTGGTGCCCCTTTATTCAGAGACGGTGCCCCCTGGGTCCTAGCCTCTCCCGTGGGGAGGGGGGTAACACCCTCTCAGTATTGACCCTGTCCAGCCCCCTGTTTGTTCCAGTCAGATCCCCCTCTCATTCTCTCCAAACCCCCAGGGAGTCGAGTCCCAACCTGTTCAGCCTTTGCTCATGAGACTATCCCTCCCTCCCAGGGACCCCCCCCCCCTCTCTGAGCTGCCTCCAATGAAATAATATCTTTCCTTAAATAATGGGAACAAAACCGCTCCCAGTATTCCAGATGTGGTCTTTCCCCAACACCTTGTACAGCTGCAGTAGGACTTTCCGACTCTTATATTCCCAACATCCTTGAAATAAGGGCCAATGACCCTTCCCGATTCCCTGCTGCCCCTTGGGGCCAGCTTGCTTGTGTTCTGTGCACGGGTTCCCCCATGTCCCTGTGTGTGTCGCAGCTCGTTGTAATTTCTCTCCGTTGAAATAATAATTTTATTCTTCCAAAAACGACACCTCCCCATTTTCCCCACAGCACAGTCCTTGGATGTGTCACGGCCTCTCTGTAGATTCACTGTATCGGTGTCACGTTCCGAATCTCCACCAGTGTTAGCTTTGTCTCCAAAGAATACCACTCTCTGACTCCCTCCCTTCTTGAACCCAGACCGGCCTTGACTGGGGAGTTTGAGAAAGTGAGGGCTGCAGATGCTGGGGATCAGAGTTGGGAGTGCGGTGCTGGAAAAGCACAGCAGGTCAGGCAGCATCCGAGGAACGGGAGAATCGATGTTTCGGGCATAAGCCCTTCATCCCCTTTATCTCTCAGCCCCCCCAGTCCACAAGCCTCATTCCTGATTGAAGGGCTTATTCCCAAAACGTTGACTCTCCTCCTCGGATGCTGCCTGACCTGCTGTGCTTTTCCTGCACCACTCTTTCGATTTGGGAATATATCTTGTTACAGAAGATTTCCAGGCAGGTCACTCGGACCATAACGTTGCTATTCGGAGTAGGTAAGTGTATAGGGGATATTCCCCAGAGTGAATTAGCTGATCCAACGGCCAAGTTTTAAAGAATCAGAATTGATTCACAAAATTACAGAATGGAACATGAAGAACAGAAAATAGAATACCAGATCATTTATCCCATCCAAAACCCGACAGGTTATCCCAACTTAATAATGCTGTTCTGAAAATACTTGCATCAGCCCCAATATACACATCCCCGAGCACAAAGAGTTAAAAATGAAACAAAACCCTCCAGGTTTTAAGTCAGACAGAGAGAGAGAGAGAGAGTACCTGGCTGGACTTGCTCCAGTAGCCTTACTTCACGCAGACACACGGGTGCACACAAGGACCCACACACGCGTGCACACATACACATACACACACACAGGCACACGCACGCACACACACACAGACACACGCAGACATGCAGATGCACACATTGACCCACTCGTGTGCACACGCACATGCACACACAGACCTGCACACACACGCAGACTTGCATACACACACACACACACAACACAGACGCACACACAACACAGCCACACAGACAGACCCACACCCCCACACACACACACACGTGCGCACGCACACTCACCCGCACTCACACACACACACACAGGCGCACACACATGCGCACTCACCCACACGCACCCAAACAGACGCACACACACACACACACACAGACACCCGCACTCACCCACACAGACGCACTCACAGACAGACAGACACCCACACACACACACACACACAAACACCCGCACTCACCCACACACACACATCCACACATCCACACACCCACACACACACCCCCAGACAGACAGAAGACACAAACACATGCTGCTGCTGCTGCTGCTGAACTGAATTAAAAACCTCGAATCTAAATGAAGGCTATCTCCACATCTAGCTGGCCACTCCCCTTCGATTATACCGGGTTTTTTCAAAGACAATAAAACGTTAGGCATTATCTGTTTGGCGTTATCAAAAAGGGCCCCGAGAAACCTTTCAAATCCAGCCCAGTTTCTAGCCTGGCTAATTACCGCCTCTCTGGGGACAAAAATACTCCAGGGTAGAGTCACCTTGGAAAAAGATTGATATTGTGACAATCTCATTTCCCGTTGCCTTGTTGACTGAATTTGCTCTGCACTGGCTCATTGCCCCACTGGCAGGGTTTGCTGTTGGGACCTGCGTACGCTATGTTGTAATTTTAAATAGAGATTGCGATGGGATTGTTTGCACCAGGAGGGAGTCTGGGAAAACTGGGGGCATGTTCATACTTCAGAAAGTAAGGCAGGTACCGCTGTCATTTCAACACTCAGTCCTTGGTGTTTGGGACTATCTTCGCTGTCCACTACACCCCCATTTTGGTGTAGATGACACTAAAATGGGAAGTGTACTGGACAGTGAGGACCTCAGAATACAACAGGATCTTGACCAGATGGGCCAATGGGCTGAGAAGTGGCAGATGGAGTTTAATTCAGATAAATGTGAGGTGCTGCATTTTGGGAAAGCAAATCTTAGCAGGACTTATACACTTAATGGTAAGGTCCTAGGGAGTGTTGCTGAACAAAGAGACCTTGGAGTGTAGGTTCCTAGCTCCTTGAAAGTCGAATCGCAGGTAGATAGGATAGTGAAGAAGGTGTTTGGTATGCTTTCCTTTATTGGTCAGAGTATTGAGTACAGGAGTTGGGAGGTCATGTTGCGGCTGTACAGGACATTGGTTAGGCCACTGTTGGAATATTGTGTGCAATTCTGGTCTCCTTCCTATTGGAAAGATGTTGTGAAACTTGAATGGGTTCAGAAAAGATTTACAAGGATGTTGCCAGGGTTGGAGGGTTTGAGCTACAGGGAGAGGCTGAACAGGCTGGGGCTGTTTTCCCTGGAGCATCGGAAGCTGAGGGGTGACCTTCTAGAGGTTTACAAAATCATGAGGGACATGGATAGGATAAATAGACAAAGTCTTTTCCCTGGGGTCGGGGAGTCCAGAACTAGAGGGGCATAGGTTTAGGGTGGGACGGGAAAGATATAAAAGAGACCTAAGGGGCAATTTTTTCACACAGAGGGTGGTACGGGTATGGAATGAGCTGCCAGAGGATGTGGTGCAGGCTGGTACAATTACAACATTTAAGAGGCATTTGGATGGGTATATGAATAGGAAGGGTTTGGAGGGATATGGGCTGGGTGCTGGCAGGTGGGACGAGATTGGGTTGGGATATCTGGGTCAGCATGGACGGGTTGGACCGAAGGGTCTGTTTCCATGCTGTACATCTCTATGACTCTATGACTAGGCCAGACCCCTCAAAACATTCTTAAACAGGCAGCCCAGGCCATAACTTTACAATGTGTTTTGGTAAGTGTCCAGTGAAAGTTACCCCGGTTAAGTTAGTGAGGTTGACTACCAGGTTTTAAAATAGACAAAGCATTTATTCACAAAATCACACAATGAAACACGAAGAACACAATGAAGAACCCCTCCAGAATTTGGTCTATCCAAACTAGACTTAATGATGCTGTTCCGAACATCCACAACGGTCCCAATAAGCAAACCCCCTTTAAAACATAATACAACAAGGGGTCAGCTGCTTTCAGGTTGAGATTAGAAGGGCAGGAGAGAGGGTTTCCATACAGCTCACTGTTGAACCCCCGACCAGTTCTAGATTGAACTAAATTGCTCAGCTGGGGAGCCGACCACCCTCCTGACTTTATACAGGGCACTTCTAAAACGTGACCACTTTGGCCGGAAGTCTCACCTGTTCACCTATAAACAAAAGGCCTTTCAAAATCCTTTTCACCTCTGTACCAAACCAGACTGATCGGCACGGTGGCACAGTGGTTAGCACTGCTGCCTCACAGCGCCAGAGATCCGGGTTCAATTCCCGCCTCAGGCGACTGACTGTGTGGAGTTTGCACGTTCTCCCCGTGTCTGCGTGGGTTTCCTCCGGGTGTTCCGGTGTCCTCCCACAGTCCAAAGATGTGCAGGTAAGGTGAATTGGCCATGCTAAATTGCCCGTAGTGTTAGGTAAGGGGTAGATGTAGGGGTATGGGTGGGTTACGCTTCGGCGGGGCGGTGTGGACTTGTTGGGCCGAAGGGCCTGTTTCCACACTGTAAGTAATCTAATCTAATCTAATGATCGGAGCCCGGCCTGGTTTATTACCCTCTGAAAGAAATCAAGGACAGAGTCTTCTTGAGCCAAGGAACAGCTTTTGGAAAATAACAAGGACCTAGCTTTGTGACACTGGACTCTTATTAACTCCTTCTATTCCCACGCTCGCCTTCATTGCTCAGATCTCTGAGTACAGGAGTTGGGATGTCCTGTTGAGGTTGTACAGGACATTGGCTAGGCCTCTTCTCAAACTCCTGTGTGCCCAGTTCTGATCTCCTTGTTATCGGAAGGATATTAAGAAGCTGGAGGGGGTTCAGAAGAGATTGACCAGGATGGTGTTGGCAATGCAGGGTTTGAGTTCGAAGGAAATTGTTTCCCCTGGAGTGTTGGAGGCTGAGGAGGTGAGCTGTTCCTCGAGGTTTATAGAATCATGAGGGGCACGGATAGGGTACAGGTATTCCCCAGCTATCCCAAAGCCGAGCATTCCGATGGGACCTTTGGTAGGCCGGAATGGCGTAAAGCAAAGAGGCATTCATTTATTCGGGAAAAAGTTAGCCGTTTCTCGTAAAAGCCAAAATCCTCTTTGGATTTCTTTTCGGATAGCGAGATCAGGCACGAACATAGGTCCTTCAAAATTCGGGGGTACCTGGAAACAGTCAAGGTCCCTTCCCTGGGGTGGGGGAAGTCCAGAACTGGAGGGCATAGGTTCGGGGTAAGAGGGGAAAGGGACCTAAGGGGCAACTTTTTTACGCAGAGGGTGGTACGTGTATGGAATGAGCTGCCAGAGGATGTGGTGGAGGCCGGTACAATTGCATCATTTAAGAGGCATCTGGATGGGTATATGAATAGGAAGGGTTTGGGGGGATATGGGCCGGGTGCTGGCAGGTGGGACTAGATTGGGTTGGGATATCTGGGTCGGCATGGGCAAGTTGGGCTGAATGGTCTGTTTCCGGGCTGCACGAATCTACAAATCTTTGCTTCAGATGCTCTGGGGGTGTCACTTGTTCAGCAATGGATGGTACCCAGGCTCTGAGATTGGCATCCTCTGATTGGTTTGGGCGGGGGGGGGGGGGAGGTTGTCACCATTCCTGCATCAGCCTACGATCCCACAGACCTCAGGCGTGAACTTTACCCTTTCACCTCCCAGGGGTTAGCATGGAGATTGGAGGGGCCGTAGGGACGGGCAGTGAACGGGTCACCCTGGGAGGTGAAGAGTCACGCCCTTGCTCCCTGCAATTGGGGATGGTTTCTAACCCACTGTCTCTCTCTCTGTCTGTTTCTCTCTCTCTCTCTATCTCTCTCTCTCTCTGTTTTCAGGCCAGGAGTGAGCTGGAGAGAGCACGGTGGAGAGTAGAGGCAGCCCGGAGGAGTCTGGGGGAGGCAGAGCGATCGGCTGAGGATGGGCTCAGGGGGCAGCACCGAGAACAGCAGCAGGAGGTGAGCGGCCATGAGCATCGTCAAACTGTTGGCTCGGAGTGTGGGTCAATCGGAGACAGGAACTGTGCGCAGTGTTCCGAGTGGGTCTAACTGAGGGATACGGAGACTGGAACTGTCCACAGTGCTCCGAGTGTGGGTCTAACTGAGGGATACGGAGACTGGAACTGTGCACAGTGTTCCGAGTGTGGGTCTAACTGAGGGATACAGAGACTGGAATGGGGCACAGTGCTCCGAGTGTGGGTCTAACTGAGGGATACAGAGACTGGAACTGTGCACAGTGCTCCGAGTGTGGGTCTGACTGAGGGATACGGAGACTGGAACTGTGCACAGTGCTCCGAGTGTGGGTCTAACTGAGGGATACGGAGACTGGAACTGTGCACAGTGCTCCGAGTGTGGGTCTAACTGAGGGATACGGAGACTGGAACTGTGCACAGTGCTCCGAGTGTGGGTCTAACTGAGGGATACGGAGACTGGAACTGTGCACAGTGCTCCGAGTGTGGGTCTAACTGAGGGATACGGAGACTGGAACTGTGCACAGTGCTCCGAGTGTGGGTCTAACTGAGGGATACGGAGACTGGAACTGTGCACGGTGTTCCGAGTGTGGGTCTAACTGAGGGATACGGAGACTGGAATGGGGCACGGTGCTCCGAGTGTGGGTCTAACTGAGGGATACAGAGACTGGAACTGTGCACAGTGCTCCGAGTGTGGGTCTAACTGAGGGATACGGAGACTGGAACTGTGCACAGTGCTCCGAGTGCGGGTAGATTGTAGGCCAGTTGGTGGTCAGATCGTTCTGATGCGTGGGCTCTTCCTGTGCAGGAGGCTGAAGCCCTGGAGGTGGCGCAGAAGGGTTTTGAAGAGCTGGAATTTCAGTGGCTGGAGAGACTGAGCAGTGTGGAGGAGGAGAAGGAGACCCAGAACCAACGTCTGCAGCACGAGCTGTCTCTGAGTCAGAAACGGGTGGCGGACCGAGAGGTACGTGACCGGTGGAGTTGGGGGGTGGGGAAGGTCTGGACAGGGATGTTAGCTTGGGGAGAAGTCTGGAGACGTTGGAATCTTGTGAGAGTGTAAACATCACAGAGTTCGGAAAGGACTTATCCCAAATTCCGTTCATCGAGGCTTTAAGTCACGGAAACAAGGATGTCAATGCGGCATTAGTGTTGGAAGACCGCATGTGAGAGCAGGGCATTTGTAAAGTGCCGCTGGAGAAAGAATTGCATGGTCCCTTTAAAAGATTGTGTGCTTTTTCTGTGTTTAGGAATTTAAAATGAATGGCTGTGAGCAACAGCTCGAAAGTTTGCAAGAGCACTGAGAGACCGAACTGAAATATTTATATCGCTAGGCCGTCGTTAACCGGCCAAGAGGCAGTTTTTAATCAAGGCCACAGGCTTTTGAGTTTAGCCACTCAGTTTGAGCCATGTACTGAGATAGGAGAAAAAAAACAATTAAATTTAAATCTGAAAGTTTTGGGAACATTGGACCAATCCTATTGTCTGAGACCTTGATGTGGCATCGTGGGTAAAAAAGAAAGGGTCAGTTAGTCAGAGACCCCAGAGCTAACTGCCATCCACCAGAGCTAACAGGTCCTCAGCCCTTGAGAGAGAATCGCTGGCTCTTACAGCCTCCTCTGTGTCTTACGGAAAGTGCCATCTACATAATGACAGTGCCGAAAGCACAACTACTTAATAACCCTGACAGAAGAATTGACAGAGAAGGCATAGAACATTCCAGAAGGCATGTAACCTGGCTGTAATTTCAAGAGAGTAAATTCTAGTATTTTTACTTATAGTTGGGACGCATATTTATTGTAACAGCGCAGCATTGGAATTTTGCTTTTTTGCGGGAATGATGAGATTAGATTCCCTTCGGCCCAACAAATCCACACCGACCATCCAAAGAGTAACCCATTCCCATACCCTATATTTACCCCTGACTAATGCACCTAACACTGAGACAATTTAGCATGGCCAATCCACCCTAACCTGCACACCCCTGGGCACTATGGTACAATTTAGCATGGCCAATCCACCCTAACCTGCACACCCCTGGACACTATGGGACAATTTAGCATGGCCAATCCACCCTAACCTGCACACCCCTGGACACTATGGGACAATTTAGCATGGCCAACCCACCCTAACCTGCACATCCCTGGGCACTATGGGACAATTTAGCATGGCCAATCCACCCTAACCTACACATCCCTGGACACTATGGGACAATTTAGCATGGCCAATCCACCCTAACCTGCACATCCCTGGACACTATGGGACAATTTAGCATGGCCAATCCACCCTAACCTGCACATCCCTGGGCACTATGGGACAATTTAGCACGGCCAATCCACCCTAACCTGCACACCCCTGGACACTATGGGACAATTTAGCATGGCCAACCCACCCTAACCTACACATCCCTGGACACTATGGGACAATTTAGCACGGCCAATCCACCCTAACCTGCGCATCTTTGGACTGTGGGAGGAAACCGGAGGAAACCCACGCAGACACGGGGAGAATGTGCAAACCCCACACAGACAGTCACCCCGAGGGTGGAATCGAACCTGGGACCCTGGCACCATGAGGCAGCAGTGTTAACCACTGAGCCACTATGCTGCCCCTAGCCAGTAGTTAAAAGGGATTTATTTGGTTTGCTAATAAGTTTAGTTAAGTTGTTCACTGTTAGAGGTAGATAAATTGGGATTTGTTGACTTTAAAGTGAGTGTCAGGGAGTTATTTTATTTAACACTAGAAGCAGGTGACCCCACCTTTCACCCACCTTTTTACCAGGTTAGAGGGTGAGGCACCTCTCATTTGGTTGTTTCAGTCTTAGTTCTCAGACGGGGGGGTGTCAACCTCTGGTCTTATAACATAAGGCCTTCACGATCTCAAGCTTAGGCCCTATCACTTCCAGTTACAAAGCCCTCCAATCCACGTCTGGGAGTGCAGGGTGCAAATGGGTAAATTAGTTCCTTGGGATAATGGGGAGTGGGCGCTGATGTACGGGAGGGTGGTGAAGAGATTCTGCATCTCTGAGAGACAGAGAGCTGGATGGTTGCCAAGAGGGGGGGGGGGGAGCAAAGGCCTGAGGCCTACTGTTCCCAGGCCTCTGACCTTTGGCCTTCAGGCACCATAGATGGCAGGGGAGGGGTGGGGTGCATTTTGACCAACCTCCGTTCAACAGGAGCCTCTCTTGTGTTTCAGGAGACAGTGAGGAGCTTGCAGGAGCAGCTCAAAGAGATCAAGGAACAGGTCAACCCGGAGGGGAGGCGACGGATGACCCTCAGCATGGTGAGCTGACCCCTGACACCCTGACACCCTGTCCTCCAGCTTGGTGTCCTGACCGGCAACCTGAGATCGGGTCCGAACTGAAAGTGGTGGTGGAGGGAGGGGGGGGGGTAGGGGAGCAGACGCTGATCAAAATGGCGGCCTTGAAATTAATCAGGATCTTTCTTGAGGTCTCGCTGCATCCTGAGGTTAAACTACGTGGGGAGATCCCACAAACTGGGTGTCGTATTCCTCGGAGTTTGTGGGGCGGGTGATGGATTTGCTCAAGATGAGGTTCGGGGACTTGGGCAGGAATCTGAGCCAGACTCTTCCATTCCGAAACCATTCCCAGCGCAGAATATCGGGAGAGTCTATCCCTGCTTGTGGTAATTGATCCTTGTTTGACTTGATCTGACAAGGTATTTTGGGATCCTGTGGGATGAAGGGACATGGGGGGGGGGGTGGCGAAGGCTGCAGTGTGGAGATAGGGAGTGGAGTAATAAACCAGAGCAGGACTTATACACTTAATGTAAGGTCCTAGAGAGTGTTGCTGAACAACGAGACCTTGGAGTGTAGGTTCATAGCTCCTTGAAAGTGGAGTCGCAGGTAGATAGGGTATTAAAGGTGGTGTTTGGTATGCTTTCCTTTATTGGTCAGAGTATTGAGTACAGGAGTTGGGAGGTCATGTTGCGGCTGTACAGGACCTTGGTTAGGCCACTGTTGGAATTCTGGTCTCCCTCCTTAAAGGAAGGATTACTAAATTGGAATAGGTGCTGAAAGAAGCTACAAGGTATGTCAACAGGACGAGAGGGTTTGAGCGATAAGGAGAGGCTGGATAGGATGGAACTTGTTTCACTGAAATGAAGGCTGAGGGGTGACCTTATAGAGATTTTTAAATTGCACGTATTTGGAAAGGCAAGGACTGATTAGGGACAGTCAACATGGCTTTGTGCGTGGGGAATCATGTCCCACAAACTTGATTAAGTTTTTTGGGGAAGTAACAAAGAAGATTGATGAGGGCAGAGCAGTAGATGTGATCTATATGGACTTCAGTAAGGTGTTCGACAAGGTTCCCCATGGGAGACTGATTAGCAAGGTTAGATCTCATGGAATACAGGGAGAACTAGCCATTTGGAGACAGAACTGGCTCAAAGGTAGAAGACAGAGGGTGGTGGTGGAGGGTTGTTTTTCAGACTGGAGGCCTGTGACCAGTGGAGTGCCACAAGGATCGGCGCTGGGCCCTCTACCTTTTGTCATTTACATAAATGATTTGGATGTGAACATGGGAGGTATAGTTAGTAAGTTTGCAGATGAGACCAAAATTGGAGGTGTAGTGGACAGCGAAGAGGGTTACCTCAGAATACAACAGGATCTGGACCAGATGGGCCAATGGGCTGAGAAGTGGCAGATGGAGTTTAATTCAGATAAATGTGAGGTGCTGCATTTTGGAAAAGCAAATCTTAGCTGGACTTACACACTGAATGGGAGGAGTTGGGAGGTCATGTTGCGGCTGTACAGGACATTGGTTAGGCCACTGTTGGAATATTGTGTGCAATTTTGGTCTCCTTCCCATCAGAAAAATGTTGTGAAACTTGAAAGGGTTCAGAAAAGATTTACAAGGATGTTGCCAGGGTTGGAGGATCTGAGCTACAGGGAGACGCTGAACAGGCTGGGGCTGTTTTCCCTGGAGCGTCGGAGGCCGAGGGGTGACCTTATAGAGGTTTATAAAATCATGAGGGGCATGGATAGGGTAAATAGGCAAAGTCTTTTTCCTGGGGTCGGGGAGTCCAGAACTAGAGGGGCATAGGTTTAGGGTGAGAGGGGAAAGATATAAAAGAGACCTAAGGGGCAACTTTTTCACACAGAGGGTGGTACGTGTATGGAATGAGCTGCCAGAGGATGTGGTGGAGGCTGGTACAATTACAACATTTAAGAGGCATCTGGATGGGTATATGAATAGGAAGGGTTTGGAGGGATATGGGCCGGGTGCTGGCTGGTGGGACTAGATTGGGTTGGGATATCTGGGTCAGCATGGACGGGTCGGGCTGAAGGGTCTATTTCCCTTGTCTCTGATGACTGTGTGACTCAAATAGTCTGGAGGAGCTGAATAGCCTGTTACTGTGCCAGCAGATTGTATAAACTTGCTGAATGAGATTGATTTCCCAGTGGAACCTCTCCTCACTCACTGTCTGTTTTGGGTTATTGTTGAATTTCAGGAGGAAGGAACAATGTTCAATTTGGAGGAATACAGTTCAACTGAAGTTGTTTCCGGAATGTACCTCGAGGGAACCAATCGGATGAAGCAGGTAACAGGAGTGTGTCTGATCCCTGTGGATTACAGCCGGGGACACGAGGTGAGAGATTTTCGGGAAGGGACACCTCACCCCACCCCGCCCCCTCACTACCCCCTAAGCCCCTCCCTACCTCTGTAACCCCCTCCACTTCTCCCTATCTCTGTAACCCCCCTCCAGCCCCTACACCCCCCTCCCTATCTCTGTAACACTCCTCCAGCCCCTACACCCCCTCCCTATCTCTGTAAACCCCTCCAGCCCCTACACCCCTCCCCATCTCTGTAACCCCCCTCCAGCCCTTCACCCCCTCCCTATCTCTGTAACCCCCCTCCATCCCCTACACCCCCTCCCTATCTCTGTAACCCCCTCCAGCCCCTACACCCCCTCCCTATCTCTGTAACCCCCTCCAGCCCCTACACCCCCTCCCTATCTCTGTAACCCCCTCCAGCCCCTACACCCCCTCCCTATCTCTGTAACCCCCTCCAGCCCCTACACCCCCTCCCTATCTCTGTAACCCCCTCCAGCCCCTACACCCCCTCCCTATCTCTGTAACCCCCTCCAGCCCCTACACCCCCTCCCTATCTCTGTAACCCCCTCCAGCCATGTTGAATGGTGTGTGTTAGCCCCCACCCCCCCCAGAGTTGGGAGTGGGTATGGGGGGTTCAAGGGGGAGACTGCAGCCTCTGACCAACTGTCCTGGTGTTGTTCCAGCCGCGGGAGATAGTGAGGAAATCGAGGGAGGGGAGCGGAGACCACAGGAACAGCCCCCCAAGTGTCTTCTCCATAACCAAGATGGCAGCAGCAAGGGCAGTACTCAAGGTGAGGGGGTCTCCATCAGTGCCACACCAATCCCGGGACTCCATATACACTCGGACCCCACCCCTTCACTCACACACACCGACCCCATCCCCTTCACACACACCGACCCCATCCCCTTCACTCACACACACCGACCCCATCCCCTTCACTCACACACACCGACCCCATCCCCTTCACTCACACACACACCGACCCCATCCCCTTCACACACACACACACACCGACCCCATCCCCTTCACACACACACACACCGACCCCATCCCCTTCACTCACACCGACCCCATCCCCTTCACACACACACACCGACCCCATCACCTTCACACACACCGACCCCATCCCCTTCACTCACACACACCGACCCCATCCCCTTCACACACACCGACCCCATCCCCTTCACACACACACACCGACCCCATCCCCTTCACTCACACACACCGACCCCATCCCCTTCACACACACACACACCGACCCCATCCCCTTCACTCACACACACACCGACCCCATCCCCTTCACTCACACACACACCGACCCCAACCCTTCACACACACCGACCCCATCCCCTTCACTCACACACACACCGACCCCATCCCCTTCACACACACACACACCGACCCCATCCCCTTCACACACACACACACCGACCCCATCCCCTTCACACACACCGACCCCATCCCCTTCACTCACACACACACCGACCCCATCCCCTTCACTCACACACACCGACCCCATCCCCTTCTCTCACACACACCGACCCCATCCCCTTCACTCACACACACACCGACCCCATCCCCTTCACACACACACACACCGACCCCATCCCCTTCACACACACACACCGACCCCATCCCCTTCACACACACACACCGACCCCATCCCCTTCACTCACACACACCGACCCCATCCCCTTCACACACACACACACCGACCCCATCCCCTTCACTCACACACACACCGACCCCATCCCCTTCACACACACACACACCGACCCCATCCCCTTCTCTCACACACACCGACCCCATCCCCTTCACTCACACCGACCCCATCCCCTTCACTCACACACACCGACCCCATCCCCTTCACTCACACACACACCGACCCCATCCCCTTCACTCACACACACCGACCCCATCCCCTTCACACACACCGACCCCATCCCCTTCACTCACACACACACCGACCCCATCCCCTTCACTCACACACACCGACCCCATCCCCTTCACACACACCGACCCCATCCCCTTCACTCACACACACACCGACCCCATCCCCTTCACACACACACACACCGACCCCATCCCCTTCACACACACACACCGACCCCATCCCCTTCACACACACCGACCCCATCCCCTTCACTCACACACACACCGACCCCATCCCCTTCACACACACACACACCGACCCCATCCCCTTCACTCACACACACACCGACCCCATCCCCTTCACACACACACACACCGACCCCATCCCCTTCACACACACACACACCGACCCCATCCCCTTCACACACACCGACCCCATCCCCTTCACACACACACACACCGACCCCATCCCCTTCACACACACCGACCCCATCCCCTTCACACACACACACCGACCCCATCCCCTTCACACACACACACACCGACCCCATCCCCTTCACACACACACACACCGACCCCATCCCCTTCACTCACACACACACCGACCCCATCCCCTTCACTCACACCGACCCCATCCCCTTCACACACACACACACCGACCCCATCCCCTTCACACACACACACACCGACCCCATCCCCTTCACTCACACACACACCGACCCCATCCCCTTCACTCACACACACCGACCCCATCCCCTTCACTCACACACACCGACCCCATCCCCTTCACACACACACACACCGACCCCATCCCCTTCACACACACCGACCCCATCCCCTTCACACACACACACACCGACCCCATCCCCTTCACACACACACACACCGACCCCATCCCCTTCACACACACACACACCGACCCCATCCCCTTCACACACACACACACCGACCCCATCCCCTTCACACACACACACACCGACCCCATCCCCTTCACACACACACACACCGACCCCATCCCCTTCACACACACACACACCGACCCCATCCCCTTCACACACACACACACCGACCCCATCCCCTTCACACACACACACACCGACCCCATCCCCTTCACTCACACACACACCGACCCCATCCCCTTCACTCACACCGACCCCATCCCCTTCACACACACACACCGACCCCATCCCCTTCACACACACCGACCCCATCCCCTTCACACACACACACACCGACCCCATCCCCTTCACTCACACACACACCGACCCCATCCCCTTCACTCACACACACCGACCCCATCCCCTTCACTCACACACACACCGACCCCATCCCCTTCACTCACACCGACCCCATCCCCTTCACTCACACACACCGACCCCATCCCCTTCACTCACACACACACCGACCCCATCCCCTTCACACACACACACCGACCCCATCCCCTTCACTCACACCGACCCCATCCCCTTCTCACACACACACACCGACCCCATCCCCCTCACACACACACACACCGACCCCATCCCCTTCACTCACACACACACCGACCCCATCCCCTTCACTCACACACACACCGACCCCATCCCCTTCACTCACACACACCGACCCCATCCCCTTCACTCACACACACACCGACCCCATCCCCTTCACTCACACACACCGACCCCATCCCCTTCACTCACACACACACCGACCCCATCCCCTTCACACACACCGACCCCATCCCCTTCACACACACACACCGACCCCATCCCCTTCACACACACACACACCGACCCCATCCCCTTCACTCACACACACCGACCCCATCCCCTTCACTCACACACACCGACCCCATCCCCTTCACACACACACACCGACCCCATCCCCTTCACTCACACACACCGACCCCATCCCCTTCACTCACACACACACCGACCCCATCCCCTTCACACACACCGACCCCATCCCCTTCACACACACCGACCCCATCCCCTTCACACACACACACACCGACCCCATCCCCTTCACACACATACACACTGACCCAATCCCCTTCACTCACACACACACCGACCCCATCCCCTTCACACACACACACACCGACCCCATCCCCTTCACACACACACACACCGACCCCATCCCCTTCACTCACACACACACCGACCCCATCCCCTTCACTCACACACACACCGACCCCATCCCCTTCACTCACACACACACCGACCCCATCCCCTTCACTCACACACACACCGACCCCATCCCCTTCACTCACACACACACCGACCCCATCCCCTTCACTCACACACACACCGACCCCATCCCCTTCACTCACACACACACCGACCCCATCCCCTTCACTCACACACACACCGACCCCATCCCCTTCACACACACACACACCGACCCCATCCCCTTCACTCACACACACACCGACTCCATCCCCTTCACTCACACACACACCGACCCGATCCCCTTCACACACACCGACCCCATCCCCTTCACACACACACACCGACCCCATCCCCTTCACACACACCGACCCCATCCCCTTCACTCACACACACCGACCCCATCCCCTTCACACACACACACACCGACCCCATCCCCTTCACACACACACACACCGACCCCATCCCCTTCACACACACACACACCGACCCCATCCCCTTCACACACTCACACACCGACCCCATCCCCTTCACACACACACACACCGACCCCATCCCCTTCACACACACACACACCGACCCCATCCCCTTCACTCACACACACACCGACCCCATCCCCTTCACACACACACACACCGATCCCATCCCCTTCACACACACCGATCCCATCCCCTTCACACACACCGACCCCATCCCCTTCACACACACCGACCCCATCCCCTTCACACACACACACCGACCCCATCCCCTTCACACACACCGACCCCATCCCCTTCACACACACCGACCCCATCCCCTTCACACACACACACACCGACCCCATCCCCTTCACACACACCGACCCCATCCCCTTCACACACACCGACCCCATCCCCTTCACACACTCACACACCGACCCCATCCCCTTCACACACACACACACCGACCCCATCCCCTTCACACACACCGACCCCATCCCCTTCACTCACACACACCGACCCCATCCCCTTCACACACACACACACCGACCCCATCCCCTTCACACACACCGACCCCATCCCCTTCACACACACACACACCGACCCCATCCCCTTCACACACACACACACCGACCCCATCCCCTTCACACACACACACACCGACCCCATCCCCTTCACTCACACACACACCGACCCCAACCCTTCACACACACACACACCGACCCCATCCCCTTCACTCACACACACCGACCCCATCCCCTTCACACACACCGACCCATCCCCTTCACTCACACACACACCGACCCCATCCCCTTCACTCACACACACACCGATCCCATCCCCTTCACTCACACACACACCGACCCCATCCCCTTCACTCACACACACCGACCCCATCCCCTTCACACACACACACACCGACCCCATCCCCTTCACACACACACACACCGACCCCATCCCCTTCACTCACACACACCGACCCCATCCCCTTCACTCACACACACACCGACTCCATCCCCTTCACTCACACACACCGACCCATCCCCTTCACACACACCGACCCCATCCCCTTCACACACACACACCGACCCCATCCCCTTCACTCACACCGACCCCATCCCCTTCACACACACACACACCGACCCCATCCCCTTCACTCACACACACCGACCCCATCCCCTTCACACACACCGACCCCATCCCCTTCACACACACACACCGACCCCATCCCCTTCACTCACACCGACCCCATCCCCTTCACACACACACACACCGACCCCATCCCCTTCACTCACACACACCGACCCCATCCCCTTCACACACACACACCGACCCCATCCCCTTCACTCACACACACCGACCCCATCCCCTTCACTCACACACACACCGACTCCATCCCCTTCACTGCACACACACCGACCCCATCCCTTCACTCACACACACCGACCCCATCCCCTTCACTCACACACACCGACCCCATCCCCTTCACACACACACACACCGACCCCATCCCCTTCACACACACACACACCGACCCCATCCCCTTCACACACACACACACCGACCCCATCCCCTTCACACACACACACACCGACCCCATCCCCTTCACACACACACACACCGACCCCATCCCCTTCACTCACACACACACCGACCCCATCCCCTTCACACACACCGACCCCATCCCCTTCACTCACACACACACCGACCCCATCCCTTCACACACACACACACCGACCCCATCCCCTTCACACACACCGACCCCATCCCCTTCACTCACACACACCGACCCCATCCCCTTCACACACACACACACCGACCCCATCCCCTTCACACACACACACACCGACCCCATCCCCTTCACACACACACACACCGACCCCATCCCCTTCACTCACACACACACCGACCCCAACCCTTCACACACACACACCGACCCATCCCCTTCACTCACACACACACCGACCCCATCCCCTTCACTCACACACACACCGACTCCATCCCCTTCACTCACACACACCGACCCCATCCCCTTCACTCACACACACACCGACCCCATCCCCTTCACTCACACACACCGACCCCATCCCCTTCACTCACACACACACCGACTCCATCCCCTTCACTCACACACACCGACCCCATCCCCTTCACACACACCGACCCATCCCCTTCACACACACACACCGACCCCATCCCCTTCACACACACCGACCCCATCCCCTTCACTCACACACACCGACCCCATCCCCTTCACACACACACACACCGACCCCATCCCCTTCACACACACCGACCCCATCCCCTTCACACACACACACCGACCCCATCCCCTTCACACACACACACCGACCCCATCCCCTTCACACACACACACCGACCCCATCCCTTCACACACACCGACCCCATCCCCTTCACTCACACACACCGAACCCATCCCCTTCACACACTCACACACCGACCCCATCCCCTTCACACACACACACACCGACCCCATCCCCTTCACACACACACACACCGACCCCATCCCCTTCACACACACCGACCCCATCCCCTACACACACACACACCGACCCCATCCCCTTCACACACACACACCGACCCCATCCCCTTCACTCACACACACACCGACCCCATCCCCTTCACTCACACACACCGACCCCATCCCCTTCACACACACCGACCCCATCCCCTTCACACACACCGACCCCATCCCTTCACTCACACACACACCGACCCCATCCCCTTCACACACACACACACCGACCCCATCCCCTTCACACACACACACACCGACCCCATCCCCTTCACACACACCGACCCCATCCCCTACACACACACACACCGACCCCATCCCCTTCACTCACACACACACCGACCCCATCCCCTTCACACACACACACCGACCCCATCCCCTTCACTCACACACACACCGACCCCATCCCCTTCACTCACACACACCGACCCCATCCCCTTCACACACCGACCCCATCCCTTCACACACACGACCCACCCCTTCACACACACCGACCCCATCCCCTTCACTCACACACACACCGACCCCATCCCCTTCACACACACACACACCGACCCCATCCCCTTCACACACACCGACCCCATCCCCTACACACAACACACCGACCCCATCCCCTTCACACACACCGACCCCATCCCTACACACACACACACCGACCCCATCCCCTTCACTCACACACACACGACCCCATCCCCTTCACACACACCGACCCCATCCCCTTCACACACACCGACCCATCCCCTTCACACACACCGACCCATCCCCTTCACTCACACCGACCCCATCCCCTTCACACACACCGACCCCATCCCCTTCACTCACACACACACCGACCCCATCCCCTTCACACCACACACCGACCCCATCCCTTCACTCACACACACCGACCCCATCCCCTTCACACACACACACCGACCCCATCCCTTCTCTCACACACACCGACCCCATCCCCTTCACACACACCGACCCCAACCCCTTCACACACACACACGACCCCATCCCCTTCACTCACACACACACCGACCCCATCCCCTTCACTCACACACACACCGACCCCATCCCCTTCACTCACACACACACCGACCCCATCCCCTTCACACACACACACCGACCCCATCCCCTTCACTCACACACACCGACCCCATCCCCTTCACTCACACACACACCGACCCCATCCCCTTCACTCACACACACACCGACCCCATCCCTTCACTCACACACACACCGACCCCATCCCCTTCACTCACACACACCGACCCCATCCCCTTCACACACACCGACCCCATCCCCTTCACTCACACACACACCGACCCCATCCCCTTCACTCACACACACCGACCCCATCCCCTTCACACACACCGACCCCATCCCCTTCACTCACACACACCGACCCCATCCCCTTCACACACACCGACCCCATCCCCTTCACACACACCCGACCCCATCCCCTTCACACACACCGACCCCATCCCCTTCACACACACCGACCCCATCCCTTCACACACACACACCGACCCCATCCCCTTCACACACACACACCGACCCATCCCCTTCACACACACACACACCGACCCCATCCCCTTCACACACACACACACCGACCCCATCCCCTTCACACACACACACACCGACCCCATCCCCTTCACTCACACACACACCGACCCCATCCCCTTCACTCACACACACACCGACCCCATCCCCTTCACTCACACACACACCGACCCCATCCCCTTCACTCACACACACACCGACCCCATCCCCTTCACACACACACACCGACCCCATCCCCTTCACTCACACACACACCGACCCCATCCCCTTCACTCACACACACACCGACCCCATCCCCTTCACACACACACACCGACCCCATCCCCTTCACACACACACACACCGACCCCATCCCCTTCACACACACACACACCGACCCCATCCCCTTCACACACACACACACCGACCCCATCCCCTTCACTCACACACACCGACCCCATCCCCTTCACACACACACACCGACCCCATCCCCTTCACACACACACACCCGACCCCATCCCCTTTCAACACACACCGACCCCATCCCCTTCACTCACACACACCGACCCCATCCCCTTCACTCACACACACACCGACCCCATCCCCCTTCACTCACACACAACCGACCCCATCCCCTTCACACACACACACCGACCCCATCCCCTTCACACACACACACCGACCCCATCCCCTTCACTCACACACACCGACCCCATCCCCTTCACACACTCACACACCGACCCCATCCCCTTCACACACACACACCGACCCCATCCCCTTCACACACACACACACCGACCCCATCCCCTTCACACACACCGACCCCATCCCCTTCACTCACACACACACCGACCCCATCCCCTTCACTCACACACACACCGACCCCATCCCCTTCACTCACACACACACCGACCCCATCCCCTTCACACACACACACCGACCCCATCCCCCTTCACACACACACACCGACCCCATCCCCTTCACACACACACACACCGACCCCATCCCCTTCACACACACACACCGACCCCATCCCCTTCACTCACTCACACCGACCCCATCCCCTTCACTCTCACACACCGACCCCATCCCCTTCACTCACACACACCGACCCATCCCTTCACTCACACACACCGACCCCCATCCCCTTCACACACACACACACCGACCCCATCCCCTTCACACACACACACACCGACCCCATCCCCTTCACTCACACACACACCGACCCCATCCCCTTCACTCACACACACCGACCCCATCCCCTTCACACACACACACACCGACCCCATCCCCTTCACACACACACACACCGACCCCATCCCCTTCACACACACACACCGACCCCATCCCCTTCACTCACACACACACCGACCCCAACCCCTTCACACACACACACCGACCCCATCCCCTTCACTCACACACACACCGACCCCATCCCCTTCACTCACACACACACCGACCCCATCCCCTTCACTCACACACACACCGACCCCATCCCCTTCACTCACACACACCGACCCCATCCCCTTCACACACACCGACCCCATCCCCTTCACTCACACACACACCGACCCCATCCCTTCACTCACACACACCGACCCCATCCCCTTCACACACACCGACCCCATCCCCTTCACTCACACACACACCGACCCCATCCCCTTCACACACACACCGACCCCATCCCCTTCACACAACACCGACCCCATCCCCTTCACACACACCGACCCCATCCCCTCACACACACCGACCCCATCCCCTTCACACACACACACCGACCCCATCCCCTTCACACACACACACCGACCCCATCCCCTTCACACACACACACACCGACCCCATCCCCTTCACACACACACCACACCGACCCCATCCCTTCACACACACACACACGACCCCATCCCCTTCACTCACACACACACCGACCCCATCCCCTTCACTCACACACACACCGACCCCATCCCCTTCACTCACACACACACCGACCCCATCCCCTTCACTCACACACACACCGACCCCATCCCCTTCACACACACACCGACCCCATCCCCTTCACTCACACACACACCGACCCCATCCCCTTCACTCACACACACACCGACCCCATCCCCTTCACACACACACAACCGACCCCATCCCCCTTCACACACACACACCGACCCCATCCCCTTCACACACACACACACCGACCCCATCCCCTTCACACACACACACCGACCCCATCCCCTTCACTCACACACACACCGACCCCATCCCCTTCACACACACACACCGACCCCATCCCCTTCACACACACACACACCCGACCCCATCCCCTTCACTCACACACACCGACCCCATCCCTTCACTCACACACACACCGACCCCATCCCTTCACTCACACACACACCGACCCCATCCCCTTCACACACACACACCGACCCCATCCCCTTCACAACACACACACCGACCCCATCCCCTTCACTCACACACACCGACCCCATCCCCTTCACACACTCACACACCGACCCCATCCCCTTCACACACACACACCGACCCCATCCCCTTCACACACACACACACCGACCCCATCCCCTTCACACACACACCGACCCCCATCCCCTTCACTCACACACACACCGACCCCATCCCCTTCACTCACACACACACGACCCATCCCCTTCACTCACACACACACCGACCCCATCCCCTTCACACCACACACACCGACCCATCCCCTTCACACACACACACCGACCCCATCCCCTTCACACACACACACACCGACCCCATCCCCTTCACACACACACACCGACCCCATCCCCTTCACACACACCGACCCCATCCCCTTCACTCACTCACACCGACCCCATCCCCTTCACTCACACACACCGACCCCATCCCCTTCCACTCACACACACCGACCCCATCCCCTTCACTCACACACACCGACCCCATCCCCTTCACACACACACACACCGACCCCATCCCCTTCACACACACACACACCGACCCCATCCCCTTCACTCACACACACACCGACCCATCCCCTTCACACACACCCGACCCCATCCCCTTCACACACACACCGACCCCATCCCCTTCACACACACACACCGACCCCATCCCCTTCACACACACACACACCGACCCCATCCCCTTCACACACACACACACCGACCCCATCCCCTTCACACACACACACACCGACCCCATCCCCTTCACACACACACACACCGACCCCATCCCTTCACACACACACACACCGACCCCATCCCCTTCACTCACACACACCGACCCCATCCCCTTCACTCACACACACCGACCCATCCCCTTCACACACACACACACCGACCCGCATCCCTTCACACACACCGACCCCATCCCCTTCACACACACACACACCGACCCCATCCCCTTCACACACACACACACCGACCCCATCCCCTTCACTCACACACACACCGACCCCATCCCCTTCACACACACCACCGACCCCATCCCTTCACACACACACACACCGACCCCATCCCCTTCACACACACACACACCGACCCCATCCCTCACACACACACACACCGACCCATCCCCTTCACTCACACACGACAGGACCGACCCCACTCCCTTCACACACACACACCACCGACCTCCATCCCCCTTCACACACACAAGCACACCGACCCCATCCCCTTCACTCACACACACCGACCCCATCCCCTTC